>NC_057809.1:554581742-554659127 GCF_018294505.1 Triticum aestivum | reverse complement strand
CCCATCCTAAATCCTAAGGTAGATAATGGGGTAGCACTCCGGCGAGCCCCTTCCTTCTCCTTTCTTCCCTCCGGTAAACTCTAAAAAATTGACTGGGCTTAATTTGAAATTCAGTCAATTGTCATTTAACTAATGTGAACGGACACCAAGAACACAGCACTATTCTACATACATGATCGTTGAGGTGATCGCATCGGGAGATGATTGAGGCGGCCGGGCCAATCCGATTATCAAACGGTTAAGCCAGCCAGGGAGCCACATCTCCATGGTTCTTCTTATCCGGTGATGAACGGCGACGGGTGACCCGCCGGGGAAGACCCGCAGGCCGGCCCCGTATGGACACGCGGCCATGCATGTTGGGACAGACAAATAATTGGCGCCAGAAAGGCAGAAAACATCGCTACATATTGCTTGCTACTAGCTTACACGCAAACAATGACAATGGCGCGTGCCGCCGGCCGGAGTTACCCATGCACGCAACTACTACCAGGATAGGATCGGACTAATGTTACAGACACGCTTCCGTTTCCAGCTCAACCAGCTACCTAGCACGGTCCTCCGGCGTGCACCTCGGCGACCATCTGGTGCACCGCCGCCGCGATCTCGTCCACCGTTGACAGCCGGCACTCGTCCTCCATCTGCGCGCGGCACAGAACGGCGTCATTTAATCACGGCATCAGGCCTGCACGGCATGGAACAGAGTGCGGATGTGCATGGCAGAGTAATGTGTCTGAGGCTCACCCTGAGGCTGAAGGAGTAGAAGACCAGGTGGTCGGCGGTGGCGGTGGCGTTGAGGTGGAGCACGGTGAGCCCGAGGCACTGCATCGCCACCACCATCCTCACCAGCTGCCTCGGCCGCCGCGGCACCAGCACCTTCACACTCGCGTGGCTCTCCGCCACGGCCACCTCCACGTCGGCCACGCCCCGCCGCGCCCCGGAGCCGTCGGCAGCGCCCGCGCCCGCGCCCACGGAGTACTGAGGGAACGTGAAGAACCCGGCGAACGGCGGCGTCGACGCCAGCTGCGCGCGCCGCCGCTTCTGGGCCTCAAGCGACTGCAGTAGCTGCTCCAGCTCCTTGACGAAGTTGATCGCCCCGGCCACGATCGACGCCTGGTCACCCTGCATCACACGGCACAAACAGAACATGCCATTGATTGATTAGCCAGGTCGCGAGCAGAGCAGGCAGCGCGAATCATTCGGCGCACGGCCGGTCGAGAATGTACCACGCGCGCGCGCGCGCGACACGCCGTGCCACGTTTCCGCCACCCACCACGGACGGAAGTACAGATTCGATCCGTGACGAGTGGAACCAAAGCCGAAAGGCAGAGCGGAGCTGGCCGTGTGCATGCATGGGGAGCAATGGCATCGCTGCGACGACGGGATTGGACACCCGTCACAGTGAAAGAAAGGCCGGGGGACAGCCAGCGATGTGGTGAGCGCCGGGCCGTTCGTGCATGCATGCATGCCATCGGCTGTGAGTTGTGACACGACCGGTAGAGCCTAGCTTGGTTGGGATAATGGTACGGGTCGAGGCCGGGAGCGTACGCTCGCGCCTGCAGCGCACAGTGAAAGGTGTACTACCCGATGATGCGTCGTGTGCGCACGTACGTACCCGCTGCGCGTAGGAGGGCGGCATGGAGGACCGGAGCACGGCCAGGTAGTCGTTCATCTGGCGCCGCCGGTTGCGCTCCACGGCGATGTGGTTGCGCCGCTGGCTCTCCGTCTCCTCCCTGTTCTTCACCGCCTTGGGGCGCCGCCGCCGCCTCCGCGCGGCCGCGGACGACGAGGCCTTGCCGCGGCCGGACGCCGCGGGCGTAGTCGGGGCGACGGCAGCCGGCGGCGACACGGGCCGGCAGTGATTCTCGTCCCAGTTCCCCTCGACGGCCGCGGCCCAGGCGTAGTTGGCCGCCTCTTCTTGGAGCACCACGCCGCCCTTCTCCTCGAACTCGTCAACAATGCTGATGCCGCGGCCCAGCGACGGCGCGTACATGGACATCGCCGCGGCCACCTTGTCCGTGCTGCACGCGAGGTGCTCATGCGGGAACACCACGGCTTCCAGCGCCATAGGATCGAGCTTCCGCTTAGCCACCAGCTAGAGACCCAGCCTCACACCATACCACTACCCGGTGAAGCCAAGAACAAGAAGAGACCAGCCTATGGACACGAGATTGGGGGAAGCTAGGTCACGCTCAGCGCCGTGGGCAGCTGGGCATGCATGCCATGGAACTATGGAGGAGAGGGGGAGGGAGGAAGGACGGATGCAAGTGAGACGCGTGGTCGCTTTAAGAGCGTTGCGGCGCGGAACGAATAATACGGAGGGCCTGATCGGGACAAAGACCCGATCTGCCACTGGCATGTGGGATGTGGCGATTAGCCGATCGATGGGGCAGGAGATATTCTTTAGTTGGCCATAATTGCACTCGACTTTCACGAATCTGTCATATGGGTTCATTTTGGTCCATGAGCCATGAAATCGTAAAATGCAATTCATTTCTGATCCAAATGAGGCTATCTCTGCATGTTGTGCCACGTTCGTCAAATCGGCTCTGAACCATGTATGGAAGTTTGCCGATGACCCCTGCCATTCCTTGAAATCGCATAAAAATGCCACACACACACATAGGGATGAAAACGGAGCGGAAACGGACGAAACTGTATGCTACCATATTTGTTTTCATATTTTTTGCAGAAGCGGAAA
Source organism: Triticum aestivum (assembly GCF_018294505.1). Taxonomy (NCBI): domain Eukaryota; kingdom Viridiplantae; phylum Streptophyta; class Magnoliopsida; order Poales; family Poaceae; genus Triticum; species Triticum aestivum. The sequence goes on along the minus strand of NC_057809.1, from coordinate 554,656,429 downwards.
TGAATATGGAAACCCCGAAAATGAATACGGAAACAAATACTATCGAAAACAGATACGGAGCGAATACAGAGCGGACACGAAAACAGAACGGTGTGTTGACCGGAACTTAAAACCCCCTTGAATCATAGAGAAATACACACAAAAAACAAAGAAATTTAAGAAATTTTTAACGTGGCTACATGATAATATGGTTGTGTTGGTAACATAGGGTAGTATTGTAATAGTACATGACAATTCCGTGTTGTGTCCAGTTGAGAATGTGTGTGGAAGTAAAAGTTGGTCCTCAAATGATCCAGTCTGCTCATTATGTCATTGTGTGTTGTTTGGTAATTGGGCTACAAAGCAGCCATGAGCCTATAGTAGAAACGGAAATTCCATATTCACGGAAACGGAAAGTTTCGTTTCCGCGCCTGTTCCACCGGAAAACACCGTTCCGTTTTTGTTTCTGTTTCCGCATAAAAAATTCTACTTCCATTTCCATTTTACAAATTTCCGTTTCCGTTTTCATATTTTCTCTCCATTTTTATTTTTCCTCCGTAAAAGCGGAAACTTTCCACTCCATTTTCATCCCTACACACACACACACACATGCACGCACACATGCACGCACGCATGCACGCGCGCGCGCGCACGCACACATGCACGCACGCATGCACGCGCGCGCGCGCACACACACACACACCTACACCTGTACGTTCATCTATTCATGCTAACCCTAGCACGCCGATTTGCGGGCACTGCGTCTTGGGAATGATGACAATATCGACTTGGTGAGACAAGTGGGCGCACAAGGGGAGGCTCGTGTGCCCTCTTTGCTCTACCGCTACCAACGCCGCTCACATCAAAGAGGGAGCGGCACATGCCAAGTCACACCAAAGGCAGGCCAACATGAAGGAATAGTTGCTCTTGTATCCATCCTATTCCGGAAGGAGGAAGCCTCGCGAGTGGAGCCATAGGATTAGTTTGCTCTTCGCCCCACTCAGTCATTGTGCAGATAGCTCAAGTGAGAACAAACGGCTAGTTTTTTTTAGCCGAGACCGTAGAACAATCGTTCTACGGTAATTATATTATAAATAAAGTAAGAACAAAGTCATAAGTACAAATCAACCTATGCCTACTCTAGGAAACATAAATAACATATTAATCTGGTCCTAACATGTGATTAACCCAGGTCCTGATCTTGACAGCCTTGCTAGCTTTAGCTCGAAGTTCAGATGCCCATAAACCCTCCTTAAGATAGAACTTCCAAGTATTGCGATGAGGAGGTGCAGATCGAAAGATTTTATCATTCATGACCGACCAGATACCCCAGCATCCCATGATGATGATGTCAAATGCAATCTCGGCAGGAAGAGTGCTCATTGCCAATGTGATTTCATCATGAGCAGAAACTCCTCTCTGTTTTCCTGGTATAATAAGATCCCAACATGCCATGGCAAATGGGCAGTCCCAGAAAAGATGCATGGCAGTCTCCTCAGTGTGGTGCGAGCAAAGAGCACAATTGTAATCTGGCAGATACATGTTTTTGTGATGAAGCAAATTCCTAGTGTTTACTCTATCCTGATATAGCATCCAAAAGAAAATCTTGTGTCGAAGTCTGCATGAGGAGTTCCAGAGATGCTTGAAGGTGTGATGGTGTATCGTTGTTTGTTTGAGAGCAAAATACATCTTCATGGAGGAATACCGACTACAGTTCCAGGTATAGATCCAGCTATCTTGGGCAGCGAGAGCCCCTCTTGTAGTGAGAGTTTGGGATAAAGTGTTGAGTTGCTGGTATGCTTGGAGAGATAGAGGTCGATGAAAGAGTTGACTGATGTCTTGATGTTCCATTACTTGGTGTAAAGAAATAGTGCTTCCATAGCAAATGAGAAGAGCTCAGGGTAGGTGTGTGAAAGTGGCTCTCCCGACCAATTATCCGTCCAAAAAAGTGCAGTATCCCCCAATCCTGCCTTACAGATGGCATGCATCTTATAAGTGGGCAGAAGTTTGCAAATCTCTTTCCACCAAAATGACCCAACTACACGCTCTCCAGGCAATGAGGATTGGTAGTAGGTCTCCCAACTAATCTGCACCCATGGGGTGTCTGCTTTGTTGAGGAACTTGTGGATGAATTTCATCAACAGTGCTTGATTATGTGTGGCTATGTCAAGAACACCTAGTCCTCCAATTTTTTTGGGGTTTACACACCTTCTCCCAAGAAATCATAGGAGGGCCTGAGTCTAGTGTGCCAAATTTCCTCCAGAAACACTGCTTGAGGTAGATGTTGATTTGCTTGATCACAACTTTTGGCAGTGGGAGTGTGCACATGGAGAATGTGGGCATGCTTGTGAAGACTGACTTGAGCAGAGTGAGTTTATCCCCAGAAGAAAGGAGAGTGGAGCAGCTCAACAGTCTGGTTTCAATCTTCTTCAACATTGGCAAATAATCAATAACTCTGGGTTTGGTGATGTCGAGAGGAAGTCCAAGATATGTGTGAGGCAAGGTGCCTATGTTACATCCCATAAGTTGTGACAGTTGGATCATCTTATCCTCATGAGTGTTAATAGAGATCATGGTAGATTTGAAGTAATTTACTTTGAGCCCAGTATAAGCAACAAAATGAAGCAGGAGGCTTTTAATGTGAGTGAGTTTCTGGGCCTCAGCATTGACCACAAAAATGGTATCGTCAGCATACTGAATGATGGGGTAGTCAGGGCATGAGGTATGCTAAAGTGGTGAGCTAATCAGGGAATTTTGCATAGCTTCATTCATCATTGTTTGCAATAAATCTGCGGCTAGGAAAAATATCAAAGGGGAGAGAGGATCTCCTTGTCTGACCCCTTTTTTGCAGAGGAATTGTTTGCCAGGAATACCATTGAGAAGGACTGATGAGTATCCAGTGCCATAAATCATCTTAATCCAATTGATCCACCTATCTCCAAACCCTTTAGATTTGAGTAAATCAATGAGAGTGGAATGGTTGAGCATGTCAAATGCTTTCTCAAAATCTAATTGCTGTAAAATAATTTCCTTTTTTGAGTGATGGCATTGGTGGATCTACTCATATCCCCATGCAAGACAGTCTTGAATGCACCTATTATTCGGGAAACCATACCGATTACTATGGATCAATTTGAGGATGATCTTTTGCAGCCTGTTAGCCAGAAGCTTAGTGATAATCTTCAAGGTGCAGTTCAAGAGAGAAATAGGTCTAAATGCAGCTGGGGTGCATGCATCATCTAATTTGGGAATCAAAGTGACAAATGAATAGTTGATGCTCTGAAGGTTAACAGTGCCATTATAGAACTCCTGAATGAGTGAATAGAAATCCTCAACAATAATATCCCAACAGTGTTTGATGAAGGCATCATTAAAACCATCTGGGCCAGGAGACCTGTCATTGGGCATTTCCTGGACCACTTTGTCTATCTCCTCTTTTGTGAAAGGGTTTTCAAGGGTGTGAAGATCTTCATGATGCTGCAAAAGATGACGAAGGAGAAGTGGATTCTGTGTAGTAACTGAGGTGCCCAATCTATCCTTGAAAGCTCTAAAAAGAATTACTGCTTTTGCATTATGGTCATGATGCTCATTACCAGCTTCATCTTTAAGCATAACAATACTATTGTGTCTGAATTTAACTGTTGCTTTTGCTTGAAAGTATTTCGTGTTGGCTTCACCCACTTGAATTTGCCTAATGGTGTCTCTTTGTTTCCAATAAATTCTCTGATGTTCAAGGATCTTGGCAAGATGTGCTTTGACAATATCTCTTCCATTGGCTTCAATAGTACTCAAGGGTCTGAACTCTTCAATGGCATCATAGCAAAGTGTAAGTGCATCTAGTGCCACCCCTAGTTGGTTTTGGAGTATTGACGACAAATCTAGTTAAGGGACTAATGTGTTTGTGAGAATTGCAGGATAACACAGGTAGAAGTCCCTCATTGATTCGGTTTTCCTACCAGAGATGACCCCTAAAAATGTATGAAAACATTGATGTCAAAGGTGGTATATGAAGATATTCACATTGAATACTATGACAAGAGAAGACATCGCATGAAGCCTATGGAGCTCGAAGACTTAGATCTTTCATAGTTCTTTTTCTTCTATAGTTAAGTGGGGTCCAAGTGAACCAGTCAGAATGACTGAAGTGATGCTTAACCAAAACCTATGTCTTCGAGTGAAGACTATCAGAGCGAAACTTGTCCAGAGTCGGACAAGTTAGCTTTGCTTGTAGCCCAAGTAAAGCTGCCGCGTGAGTTTCAAATCTGACCGTTGGAACACGTGTCAGTTCCTTAGTGACCCAGGGTCATTTCGGACAAATCAGGTCAGGTTGCCTAGTGGCTATAAATAGCCCACCCCCTACAACCATAAACGGTTGGCTGCTCAGAGTTAGTGTACGGCTTTTGTTGTTTGAGAGCAACCCACCTCGAAGCCTTTGAGAGAGAATTCTTTGCGAGGATAAAGCCCTAACCACCCAGAGCCTAAGAGTGTTAGGCATCACTTAAGGCTTCTTGTCCGTGTGATCTGAAGACTTATTACACTTGAGGACTGTGAATCCTCCAGCCGGTTAGGCGTCGCGTTTTGAGCATCCAAGAGACATTGTGGATTGCCGGTGAACAAAGTCTGTGAAGGTTTGGGAGTCTACCTTGAAGACTTACCAGAGTGATTGGGCGAGGTCTGTGTGACCTTAGCTCAAGGGGAATACGGTGAGGACTGGGTGTCCTGAGCTGCGTGTTCAGGACTGGGTGTCCGGGACTGTGTGTCCTCAGGTTTAAATACCTAGCCGCCCTAACCAGACGTACAGTTGTCACAGCAACTGGAACTGGTCCAACAAATCATTGTCTTCAATGAGTCACTGGTTTCATCCTTCCCTTCTCTTTACTTACTGTTGGTCCTTGTGAAGTCATTGTATGATTGCACTATCTTTTGTCTTCACTGAGTGACTGTGTGTTCTGTTTGGCTTCATAATATCTTCCTATCTGATCCTTACTACATTGCTACTATTAGTCATTGTGCTTTCACTCCATTGAATACTTGACTATGGTTTGCCTAGTATAGTCTACCTTCCGCTGCATGGTAATAGGTTTATTTCTATCGTTTGTCTTCATAACTTCCACGTTTTGAAGACTTCCATAAAAATCGCCTACTCACCCCCCCTCTAGTCGATATAACGCACTTTCAATTGGTATCAGAGCAAGATACTCCCTTGTTCTGTGTGATTCGGTTTAACCACCTGGAGTTTTAGCTATGTCGACTGCAGGGATAATCAAAGTCTCCGCTGCGTGCCCCGTCTTCGATGGAACTGAATATCCCTACTAGAAGAATAAGATGCGCATGCATCTTGAAGCCATTGACGTCAACCTATGGTATGTCGTCAAGAATGGCGTTCCCAAGGCTGGAGAAGGTGTCACTGCTGCTGACGTCAAGAAGTTCGTTCAACTGGACTCTACTGCCAAGAATATCATCTGTGGTCATCTGACCAAAGGACGGTATGGCCGCGTGAGTGCTTTGGAAACATCTAAGCTAGTTTGGGACTGGCTCTCCAAGGTCAACGAAGGCGTCTCAACCCAGAGAAATCAGAGAATCAGTGTCCTTCGCAACCTCTTCAACCGCTTCAATAGAAATGACAATGAGAATGTCCAGCTCACATTTGATCGACTCACTGACATCACGAATGAGCTTCAAGCCCTTGGCGCTACTGAGATCACCAAGCATGAAATCGTCAAGACACTACTGAGATCACTTGACAGTTTGTTTGACACCCTAGCCCTGATGATTCAAGAACGTCCTGATTTCAAGACACTCGATCCGTCTGACATACTTGAGAGGCTCAACACACATGAGTTTCAGCTTTCTGAGAAAAGAGATATCTACGGTCCAAACTATGGGCGAACTCGTGCCTTGAAGGCAAAAGCTGTCTCCTCATCTGAAGAAGAATCTGACAACAGTTCTGATGATCCTGAAGACATTGGAAGAGAACTTGCTATGCTTGTGAAGAAGTTCCAAAAATTCACCAAGAAGAAAGGTTTCAGAAAGTCTTCACGATCAAGCTCAAGGAATGATGAAGCTTCTGCTCATGACTACAAGAAGAAAACATGTCACAAGTGCAAGAAACCTGGCCACTTCATCTCTGAGTGTCCGCAGTGGGACAATGAGAATAAAAAGAAGAAGAAGAGCAAGGAGAAGAAATACTCAAAGTCTTCTTCCAAGTCTTCCTCAAAGTCTTCATCACACAAGAAAAGCTCATCTGGCAAGGCACGTGCGTTTGTTGGCAAGGAAATGGATTCAGAGGAGGAGTCCGCTTCTGAGGAGGCGGAGGTGGAGTCTAAGGAGTCCTATTCTGGCGTCGCAAGTCTAGCTACAGCATACGTTGCCAAGTCCATCTTCAACACTGAAGACAATGACTTCATCATCGACACCGATGCAAATGACAAGGACTACTCCGCTCCTACCTACTGCTTCATGGCACGCGGTGCCAAGGTAAACACACGCACTACTCACTATCAAACATCTAGTGACGATGACTCTGATTGTGGTTCAAAACCCAGCTACAAAACACTTACTAAAATTGCAACTGAACAACAGAAAGCCATGGAACATATTCAAAAATTGTTAGACAAAAGTGATGATCTGTTAGGCGCTGAAATGACTCGATCTGAGTCGTTAATTGAAGACATAAAAAATCTTCACGTTAAGTATGAGGAACTTGAAAGTCGACATGAAACGCTCTCAACAACTCATGAAAAACTTTCCTATGATTATCTTCAAAGGAAGCAAGATCTTGAGAAATTGAGAGCGGCTCATGAAGATCTTCAAAAGGAAAATGAGTCACTTTGCGCCAAACAGATCAGTTCTGCTCAGGAAGGATTTGAACCACCATGTCTTAAATGCATTCAGTGTGATAATACTACTTCTGTTGCTAAATGTTCTACTGCTGCTACTGTTGCAATATCTTCAACTGTTGATGTGGAAACTAACCCCTCTGCTGAGGATACCACTGCTATTGCTGATGAGAATGCTAGGTTTAAGACATTGCTTGAAACAGGGATGTACAAAAGTCTTAAAGGGCATCAGACACTATGTGATGTCCTCAAAAAGCAGATCTTGAACCGAAACCCAAGGAAAGAGGGTGTTGGGTTCGTAAGGAAAATGAATGCTGATGGCTCTTACTGGCAACCTGAGCAGTACCCAAAACCACATGGGTTGCTGCAAAGGAATCTTCAGCAGATCCATCCACTCTATCTGGCTTCACTTGTGCAAACCCCATTGTCATTGATGAATCCTTTGATGCAAACTATAAACTGTTTAAGAATCAGAATGGTGAAGTGTTTGTCAGGTACATTGGTACTAACTGCAGGAATGGACCGCCTATGAAGAAGATCTGGGTTCCGAAAAAGTGTCTGGAGAATCTTCCTGTGAATGTCATCATGACACCACACGTGAAGAAGACAAACCCCAGACCACAGGCTTCATACGGTCCAAAGGCTTCATACAGACAGAGGACTCACCTGAGTCGCACTAACGCAAATGTTTTGTAGGGAAACCATGCTCAGGCCTATGAATATGAGCGTGGTTCATCAAACCGCCATGTTCATAAGACCAAGAACTATTCTACTTATTCTTATGAGTACTATTGTCCGCCTGCAAGACTGTTTGCTATGGCTCCAAAGCCAAAGTTCTCAGATGCTGCACTTAGACTTATTGCTTCTAAGCCACCCTTGAAGATGTGGGTGGCTAAGAAAGCTTAACTCTCTTTTGTAGGGAAAGGTCTCCAGCAGAAAACCAAAATCGTCTGACGCTATTGCTGGGGACCTTAAACATCTTGTAGGGCGCAAGATCAAATGCCCGAATGGTCTTACTATGTACTTCGTTCCTAAATCGCTTGCTACTCTTCCTATTAGTCCTAATCTGGATCTAAGCTTTCATAACCCACCGGTTCGTTAAATGTTTTTGCTTCACAATTCTCTTCGTGAAGCCTATCCCCCTAACTGCACTGTAGGGTACGACACCAGCGTCTTCAGAATGGATTATTGATAGTGGGTGTAGCAATCACATGACTGGCAAAAGAAGCCTTCTTATGGACTCAACCTTACGTCCATCCGACAAGAGTCACATCACATTTGCTGACACTGGTAAAAGTAAGGTACTGGGTCTAGGTAGAGTTGCAATCTCAAAGGATCAACACATGGATAAAGTCATGCTTGTTGAATCCCTTGGCTTCAACTTAATGTCTGTCTCAATGCTTTGCGATTTGAACATGATCGTAATGTTTGGAAAATATCGCTGCCTTGTTCTAATGGAATCTGACAAGACTCTAGTGTTTGAAGGGTATCGGAAAGATGATTTGTACGTGGTAGATTTCTAAGCAGGACCACAACTTGCCGTATGTCTTCTAGCAAAAGCTTCAGAATGCTGGCTCTGGCATCGGAGGCTAGGGCATGCTGGCATGAGGAACCTCCACACCCTTGCAAAGAAGAAGCATGTCATAGGCATCGAGGGCGTCAAGTTCAAGAAAGATCACTTATGCGGTGCCTGTGAAGCAGGAAAGATGACGAGGGCCAAACATCCCTCGAAGACAATCATGACAACCACTTGACCCTTCGAACTGCTTCACATGGATCTTTTCGGTCCCACTCATTACTCAACTCTTACTACTACTTCTTGTCTCTATGGTTTTGTCATTGTTGATGATTATTCTAGATATACTTGGGTGCACATAATCCTCTACAAGACTGAAGTGCAGGATGTCTTCAGACGCTTCGCCAATCGAGCAATGAACAACTATGGCGCCAAGATAAAGCACATCAGAAGTGACAACGGCACTGAATTCAAGAACACTGGCCTTGATACATATCTTGATACTTTGGGCATCACACATGAATTCTCAGCTCCGTACACACCACAGCAGAATGCCGTCGTCGAATGCAAGAACAGAACACTCATTGAGATGGCCCGAACAATGCTAGATGAATACTAGACTCCAAGAAAATTCTGGCCTGAAGCCATTGATACTGCATGCCATACAATCAATCGTGTTTATCTTCACAAGCTTCTGAACAAGACATCTTATGAGCTCCTTACTGGCAAGAAGCCAAATGTCAGTTACTTCAGAGTATTTGGCGCCAGGTGCTGGATCAAGGATCCACATCACACCAAAAGCACATGAGGGTTTTATGCTTGGATATGGAAAGGATTCACACTCCTACAGAGTCTTCAATCTCTTTCATTATAAAGTGGTTGAAACAGTGGATGTGTGGTTTGATGAGACTAACGGTTCACAAAGAGAGCACCTGCCAAATGTGCTAGATGAAGTTCCTTCCAGCGAATCAATCAAGCTAATGGGAACTGGAGAAATCATACCCTCTGAAGCTCAACCTGAAGAGGAACTTATCATCTCCGCACCTGATCAACTTGAAGACAATGCTCAGCCTGAAGACAATCCCACTAACAATGACAATGAACAGCAAGAGCAAAACCTTCGCCCTGTACATCCTCGTGTTGCCAATGAAGTGCAGATTGAGAGAATAATTGATAGCATTAATGCACCTGGTCCGCTCACTCGTTCAAGGGCAACTCAGCTAGCAAATTTCTGTGGGCACTTCGCATTCGTCTCAATAACAGAACCCAAGAAAGTTGAAGAAGCCTTCATGGAACCTGAATGGATTCAAGCTATGCAAGAAGAGCTTCAACAGTTTGAGCTGAACAATGTATGGGAACTGGTTAAGCGTCCTGATCCTCGAAAGCACAACATAATAGGCACCAAATGGATATACCGCAACAAGCAAGATGAGCATGGTCAAGTTGTCAGAAACAAAGCTCGTCTCGTTGCTCAAGGATATACTCAAGTGGAAGGCATTGACTTCGATGAAACATTTGCTCCTGTGGCTAGACTTGAAGCCATATGCATACTGCTGGCCTATGCAAATCATCATAACATACTTCTATATCAAATGGATGTGAAGAGCGCGTTTCTCAATGGCAAGATTGAAGAAGAAGTGTATGTTGCACAACCGCCTGGCTTTGAAGATCCAAAACATCCTGACATGGTATACAAGCTCAACAAGGCACTGTATGGCCTCAAACAAGCCCCTCGGACTTGGTATGACACACTCAAATACTTCCTGAAGAGCAAAGGCTTCATACCTGCTTCCCTCGACCCCACTCTCTTCACGAAGACATATGACGGTGAACTGTTTGTGTGCCAAATATATGTGGATGACATCATCTTCGGCTGCACCAATCAGAAGTACAGTGAAGAGTTTGGATATATGATGCAAGAGCAATATCAGATGTCCATGATGGGAGAGCTGAAGTTCTTCCTCGGTCTTCGAATACGACAGCAACACAACAGCATCTTCATATCTCAAGAGAAGTATCTCAAAGATTGTCTGAAGAAGTTCGGTATGCAAGACTGCAAAGGCTTCACGACGCCAATGCCAGCCAAACATCATCTGGGTCCCGACGACAATGGTAAAGAGTTCGATCAAAAGGTATACCACTCCATGATTGGTTCTTTACTTTATCTATGTGCATCTAGGTCAGATATTATGCTTAGTGTTTGCATGTGTGCTCGATTCCAAGCGGCACCAAAGGAGTCGCATCACTTAGCTGTGAAGCGAATTCTTCGATATTTGGCTCACACCCCAACTCTAGGATTATGGTATCCAAAGGGCTCAGAGTTTGATCTGGTTGGATTCTCGGATGCTGATTATGCTGGTGACAAGGTGGATCGCAAGTCTACATCAGGCACATGTCATTTTCTGAGACGATCACTTGTATGTTGGTCTTCAAAGAAGCAGAACTGTGTATCTCTCTCCACTGCTGAATCTGAATACATTGCTGCTGGATCTTGCTGCGCTCAGTTTCTATGGATGAAGCAAACACTCAAGGACTATGACATTCATCTAAAGCAAGTGCCACTCTACTGCGACAACGAAAGCGCCATCAAGATTGCCAACAACCCAGTTCAGCACTCGAAGACAAAGCACATTGAAATTCATCATCACTTTCTCAGAGATCATGTTGTGAAGGAAGATATTGATATCATACACGTCAACACTGAAGAGCAATTGGCAGATATCTTCACCAAGCCCTTGGATGAGAAGAGATTTTGCAAGTTACGGTGTGAGCTAAATAGCTTGGAATCCTCAAATGTCCTGTGATCAGGCACACATCCTAACACTTAGGCAGATTGATGACTTAGATGTGCAACACACGAAGTAAAGTATATCTTCAATCAATGAAGACATACATTCTAAGTGTGAATACATTAATGTGGAATTTGACTTCGGAGCGCCACGATAATTGTGCGCCGTGTATGGGTCTAATACTTCCTATACAGTGGGTAACGCCACCACCAAAGGTTCTGTTCGAAGTGTTTCACTCATGGCATTACATTTGCTATGTCTTCACATTTGGTTTGGCTTAAGTCTCAACATGTCTTCATGTTTATCTTCACTATGTTGAATATATATATATATATATATATATATATATATATATACACACACACACACACACACACACACACACTAGTGTTCTGTCCTCTACAACATTCACTTATAGCTATGTCTTCTTGTTGAATCTTTTGAACTAAGTGAATGTGATCGGACCCTAACCTCTCTATGCTTTCTATCTCAAACTCTATCTCTCCAAGTCATATGCATTCTATTGAAACTGTCGAATGTCTTCTCTGCGTCCTTGTCAGCAGAAGATACAGAGACAAACATTAAGTCCGTTTTCAATGCTCATTCCTTCACTTGAAACCCGGAGAAGTGGGAACGACCACCCGACAATCCAGGCGTGCATGCGACATGGAACAACCCCTGATATGTTGCATGATGGCCACGTGTTCCTCAGATGTGAATCGCCAGGGGCACCTGTGTAATAACGCAGTGCCGCCCCTGTACCTATAAATACACACCTCACAGTAGTCATTATCTCTTCTTCCACTCTCGCACGAACCCTAGCGCCACCGCTAGCCCTCGACGACGCCGGCGACGAAGTGCTTCGCTGCCGCAACCTCTCCGACGCCGTCTTCACGCCGACTGCGTACATCGTCTTCTCCGCCGTCGCCGTAGGTGTCCTCCGTCGCCAAGTTAGGGCACGGACGATCGAACTGCTCGGCCTCCTCTTCCACTCCGTCTAGCAGTTCTTCATGTGGTAAATAAAACTTCCTTTTTACAGCCCCCTTGATCCTATAGCTTCGTCACTTTCTACCACAAGCAGTTTCTGTTCACACAAGTTGGATCTCTTACATACCGCATCTCATAATATGCCTAGTATATTCAGTTGTATTTCACAAAGTAGTTAGATTCCTCACTTGTACTGATTCATGAATTCGTACAAATCTGGAACCAACTCCTTATCTATGAGTGAATGTCTTCGCACGATGAGGTCAATGTCTTCTAAACTGATTTATCTTCAAAATCTTCTGAGAATGCATATGACCTCTTCCCCTTCCCTCGCACCTTAATGCTGTCACAGGTACATGTCCGTGGGAGAATCCCTTGGTTCTCATAGTCTGCATTCATTTGTAGAATACTTACAGCATCACATAAATTCTCCCGAAGCCAGTTCCTGTTTGTCTAGTAAGCGAAAACCTTTGAAGCCTTTGAACGTATTGAAGCCTTTCAGTTTAAAGTTCATGGCTTCAGAGAAATCAGCAAGGAAGGGTGGCAGAAAGCGTCGAGGAGAAACATCAAGAGATCTGCCCGATGACCTCTCAGAGCTGTACAAGACAGATCCTGAAGAGGATTACAATCAGCGCAAGACACGAATCCAATGGATTCGATGCTATTGGCAGAACAGTGGTTCAAGTATAGATTTGTGACAAAGCAATATGTTGAAAAGAATGCCATCAAGCGACCATGGGGAGACATCCTCTACAAAAATCTTCAACCCAGGACCAGAGATGAAGCCATTGAACAAGACTTCTATCCCTGCATGGTCCACGGACCACAACCTGCGGATGCTGACCCATCATCACTACTATAGTGTCGTGACGACAATCTGTTTAAGCGCAACTTCCAGTTCGCCCAGAACTCAGCGAAGCAGAACAAGAAGTCTTTGGGATTACACTTCAACCCTGGTCCCTCTGCTTCCCGTGCCGATGAAACTCGCGAAGCTGAACCCAATCTTCTTGGGCCCTTCTACAACCTTGAAGGTCTCATCACCCATATAGTGGTTCAAGGGACTGCCGTAAATGAGCCTGCAGATGACGCTGACTCAGATGAAGCGCCTGCAGCACCGAAACCAAAGAAACTGAAGCAGCCAAAAGCTTCCAAGCCTGCCTCTGCACCAAAAATCTCATAAGCGAAGCCATTGGCAACTGCACCTCCTGAAGACAGTGTGCAGTCTGAAGATTTGTCACGCATCTCCAAGCCCCAGAAGGTCAAGATGCCTCTGCCACACACCGGCCAAGAGCTGACAGCTGCTACCATTCTGCGCAACAATGCCATTGATCTGTCCAGTGATGAAGATCTTGCAGATGGCGCTCTTGAGCAACTCATCAAGAGCAAAGAAGAAGCAGAAATCTTCAATCATCTGCCTCTCTTTGACGTGACAATCATCCACAACTTCATTGATGAGTGATGACAGTGTCCTGGACTAGGGGGTACTCATCACATCGTCTCCCGATCAGTTGGATTGGGCCGAGGACCCCCATGGCCGCATACTCATGGGCCAGTTCGGATAGCTGCCGCATACAAGGAAGATTCCACAAGACTTGGCGATCAAGACAAGGACTCCACCCCACCAGCGTATTCGGCCAGGACTCTTGTTATCCTAGGCCTCTGGTGCATTATATAAACTGAGGCCAGGCTAGTCGATAGAAGAGATATAACAACAATCATACCATAGGCTAGCTTCTAGGGTTTAGCCTCTCCGATCTCGTGGTAGATCTACTCTTGTACTATCCATATCATCAATATTAATCAAGCAGGACGTAGGCTTTTACCTCCATTAAGAGGGTCCGAACCTGGGTAAAACATCGTGTCCCCTGCCTCCTGTTACCATCGATCCTAGACGCACAGTTCGGGACCCCCTACCCGAGATCCGCCGGTTTTGACACCGACATTGGTGCTTTCATTGAGAGTTCCGCTGTGTGATCGACAAAAGGATCGATGGCTCGCCTGCAGATCAACTGCGACTTCGGCATCTTCGTCACCAGCTCGACTGGTCACCTTGATTCGACCAAGAATTCCGCCCCGTGTTCAGATCACCATGTTCGGGCGAGGGCCGTCATCAAACATCAACTCCGATCTCTAGCAAGATCACGGAGGAATCATCTATGGAGCTCGGGGGCTCAACGTCAACATTGCCCTCAAGCGACCGTGCTGTTTTTTTGGACAGCGAACTCGTATCTGCCGCCACCACCTCCTCGAGTATCGCTTTGATGATCGCTTTGGTAGAATTATGCGGAATTGAGTCTATAACAACCCTGAAAAATTTCGTCGAGTTCCGATGGAGGAATCTCTGGCAATCCACGATATACCAGAGCCCTGTCAAATCTGGACGGGAATTTGGATGAGTTTAGGGCGTGGTGTCCAGCTTCTAGCTCAGACGTTCTTTTGAAGATCCAACCGTTGATCGGCTGCGGAATTCCTATATCTACCACCTCTCAAAATTTCAGCTCGATCCGACCGTCCAAACTCCGGGAACCTTCCGATTAGTGCATCACTTTTCGGATCTGTTTTCTACGCGAAAACGAATCCGACCCGAGTTCATCTTTTTTATGAACGGGATTTCGGACATCCCTTTTGAAGGAAGTTTTGTATGGGGTATTGTGTTTCCGAACACATCCCATTAACTTTAAGATCTTTTGAACATGATCTTCAACATCATGCTGGTGTCAAACCAGTCCGGCAATATTACTTCACGGCTGTCGACCTGCGCTAGACACGGCGTCACTTTGTTGAGCCAAGCTCAACTTCTTCGGATCATCATCTCGGCAAGCCGAACAAGAGTCTAGCATCGCGAAGGATAAATTATCACCAACATCGCCGCCCCACGGATTACACGGAGCGGGCTTATCGGCATCGCCGCACGGTCGCTTCATCAAGCCGGCATCGACCACGTCACGACCTGCATCGACAGGGCCGCACTATTGCTTCTTCAAGCTGGTGTCCATCATGCCGACCTACTTTGACATCTCGGCTAGACCGGGGGCTTCGCCATCTCTTCATCAACCTACTCCGGACGCTTCGGCGTCACTAGCCGACCAGCTCCGTCACGTTAGCTGGGCCGAGGGCTTTTCCTCGGTGAGTCAACCTTTACCAGCATTGCCATGTTGTCGTTTTATCGCCCATCAGGCAATGGGTGTGCGGAGCGAGTCCCAATTTAGGAATCATCTTCCTTCGGATTGCTACAATAAATAAACCAGGTGCTATTAATCCCAGTATTTTTTGCTTGTTTGTGTTCATTTTTCCCAAGGAATTATTACTCTGGTTTGTCGATGATATGTACACAGGTCTATCAAATGGTAACCGCATTAACGACGGTCGCGTGGTGGTTCGATCAGTTTCCGTACATAGTCCGGCGAACGCCGCATACGGAGCTCGGACCGACCTATGAATTCAGGCTTGCCACGCCTTTACTACATCACGCCAACGCCCTGCATCGACATTGACTTTGGCGCCAGGCCATATTTCTTCTATTCCTCACCTTGCATAAATTATTTATTATGCAACTTTTTTTTAATTATCATTATTACTATTATCTCCGGTTTGCACTATTTTTTGTGCACAGGAAAATGATCCGGGGACTTCGGTGTCACTCTGCCGGTCTGCATTGACCGTGCTATGTCACCACTTCGGCGTGTCGAGCTCTCCGCTCCGCCACCTCGGGACCGGCTTGGGGGATGGAACCTTGCCCCGCATCAAGCTCGGACCGCGTCATCAATACCAAACACATTAACCAGCTAAGTCGCTTTCATGCTCAAAGTTTTAATTTCTAACTTGTGTTCGGTTCGACCAAGAATTATACTTTTTTGGAAAAAAGTTGCTTGTAAAAAATTTCCTTGTCCAAACTTTGTTTGTGACGCATAATTCAAATACCCCGTTTACTTGGGGGGCTTCCTTCATGAAGCTTTTCCTATTGCATATGATTATACTTGTACGGCTTCGTTCCTTGTTCGTGTATTATGCCACAATATGCACCATATTGACTTAAGCGATTTGCAAGCTAGGTTGCCTCGCTCCTGTGTTTACCCCTACGTTCCCGATTGTTCGGCTAGGGAGTAAAGGGAGCACCTCTGCGATTGTCACGATCGGGTCACCCGAGCCGGACCTCAGACTAGGTGAAGCTGAAAGCTAGCGCTCTTATTGTTTTCAATGATGGTTGGCACACAACGGAACTCATGAGTACAAAAAATCTATTGCACAAGTCTCATAATAACAATGAGCGCCGAAGAAAGGTATCGGTGGGGGTACTATTTTCTTCGAAGATGCTTCTTACACTTTGCAGTAATATAGCATAAGTTCCCTGAGCGCGCTTTGTCTGTTACAGCCTTATGGCCTGATTGCCTGGTTATTGGAAGCACCATCGATATTCTCGACAGATGGAGTACATAACACTTTTCGGTCCTTGACCGAAGAGGGAGAAGCCGACGGTCGGTTAAGACGCGCTTAAAGTTCGGTTGAACATAGATATGATATAAGTACTTTGGTACATGGAATCATTCTTTTACTCAAGTCACTTGGGGGCTCTTAAGTTTATTTGAGCCGTTTTATAATAAGTGTTCTTTTTCTTAGTCATTGCAAAGTTATATTATTATTATTTATCACTCCTTTTTTCGACGCGAGTGTGCGCTCACTAGCCGGGGAGCCTAATTTCTCTCTCAAAGCCGCTAGAGTTTAGTTTGCTAAACTGGCCTAATGAGAAATACTCCGCCCTCGGGATAGGAGGTTGAAGCCATAGGCTGACCCGCCCGAAGTCTTGATATAGGATGTATCATGTTAAAGCACGACAGAAGCACTTCTTTTTTCTAAGACCAATTTTTGGATTGGCACCGAACACTTGATCTTGTTCGGACGTCATGTTTTTACTGACGTTTCTTGGTTTTCCAAGCTTTTTGGCACTTTTAAACTATTTGTGCTTTGCCAGCATTAGTCTCGTAGTGCAACGTCGGACACCTTTAGGTATTCGGTAAAAACATTCTCAGAATTGCTATATATGCATCGGTTTCGAATTGTGTCTTCGGTCAATAGTTGGGTTGCCCGGCTCCTGCACTTGCTTCCTAAGTTCCTTTTTGTTCAGCTAGGCGTGCAAAGGGAGAACCACTGCGATTGTGCTTCCAGCTCACATGGTTAAGCACCTCAGCGGAGAAAGCCGAAAACTGACTGTCACAATAAGCGTAAACTGGTCAGCGATCCGATGACTATGTTAAATGATGGGCCGTTAATAACATTGGCCGAAGTGTTTACGGCTTGACCCTGACTGTCGCCAAACACTACTGGGGGCTATTAACTGGCCTCCCAAACTAAATCCTCGATATTTTGCTCTTACATTAGAGCTGAGGTTTAATGATCATGCTTAGCATGACAACCCAAAGAAAGGAACCGATAGCGGGACTATTTTCTTTGGAAAGACATTTCTTCTGTTAAACAGTAATATAACTCTCTGCGTACCTTTGTTCATAAAACCGTATGGCCAGATTTCCTTGTTTGTCATAAATCTTTGCCCTCATAAAGGCTTTATAAAGTAGGACAAACACTCCTCGACTACTAGCCGAGGAGGTGGAAGCCGATGGTCGGTCAACAAAGTTTTGTACAATGCGGATCCAAGCATTAATGACGTAAAGTACTTAGATACATAGAGTCATTACACACAATTTGTGATTTTACTATGGATATTGATCCTTAATTCGGCCACCCGTGCCCGCATTAAGGCTCGGGGGCTACTGGGCTTCGGGCTTATTATTTACAAATATTAAAGGGGCACATCGATCCCCTGATCTGGTGTTGCCACCCGACCAGTGTCTCGGGGGCTACTGCATTGCCTGTTCAATGCAGAAAATTTTAAGTGCAATACAGTTGCCGAGGAGATTTTGATCCTCAGGTTGGTCGGCCGCACCCAACCTGAGTCTCGAGGACTAAGCACGCCACTTTTTGTGTCCCGAAGTATTCTGACGAGCTAGGACTTGATCCTCAGGCCGATTTTGCAAATCAACCTGAGTCTCAGCGGCTACTGGGATCAGCGGTCTTACGTCATCCTTCAGGTGCATCTCAGGTTTTAGACCGATACACACCTTGAGGGCTACTGGCCATATATCTCGGCAGAGAATAAATTGCAATAATAAAAAATATTGATAAAAAATCGGCCCACAGTCGGGGTGGTGCACCACCTCGGAAGCAGTCCGACATAAAGCTCGGGCGCTAGTGGCTGGCTCCATAGAGGGCATTCCCGGCATTAAGCTCGGCTAAACTCCTTCAACTTTTTTGAACCAAGGTGATATGACACCTCGGATATAGTCCGACGTTGGAGCTGGGACACTGTCCGACGTTGGAGCTTGGATATAGTCCGACATTGGAGCTCGGATACAGTCCGGCGTTGGAGCTCGGATACATTCCGGCGTTGGAGCTCGAAAGCGGTCCGGCATTGGTGCTCGGCCGCAAAAGATACCTCGAATGCAGTCCGGCGTTAGAGCTCGGACGCAAGAGGACACTGCCTCCCGGGAACAACTTCAAACCCGAGGTGTGGCATAAAAATAACAAGGCATTGATAAAGGCCGGAAACTTAAAGGGGATCCTCGGATACCCGACGTGTAAACTCGTCGAATGCATTTCGGCGATCCTCAAGATCGAAGATGAGAAGATTTGTTGAACCAGTTTTCAAGACCGTCAACCGAAGATGAAGAACAGTTCAGAAGAATCGAGGAGCGTCCCTAACTTGAAGACCGGTTCAGGGGGCTACTGACGGTGTCCTGGACTAGGGGGTACTCATCACATCGTCTCCCGATCAGTTGGATTGGGCCGAGGACCCCCATGGACGCATACTCATGGGCCAGTTCGGACAGCTGCCGCATATAAGGAAGATTCCACAAGACTTGGCGATCAAGACAAGGACTCCACCCCACCGGCGTATTCGGCTAGGACTCTTGTTATCCTAGGCCTCTGGTGCATTATATAAACCGAGGCCAGGCTAGTCGATAGAAGAGATATAACAACAATCATACCATAGGCTAGCTTCTAGGGTTTAGCCTCTCCGATCTCGTGGTAGATCTACTCTTGTACTACCCATACCATCAATATTAATCAAGCAGGACGTAGGGTTTTACCTCCATCAAGAGGGCCCGAACCTGGGTAAAACATTGTGTCCCCTGCCTCCTGTTACCATCGATCCTAGACGCACAGTTCGGGATCCCCTACTCGAGATCCGCCGGTTTTGACACCGACAAGTGGTTTGACACGCCCAACATCAGCTTCGAAGATCTGCAACTACCGATTGGCCTCAGTGTCGCCTTCCATGGTGCCATTGCTTCAGAGCTAGCTCTCGCTCAGCGCATCGTCGAACTGAAGCAAAAGATTGACTATGAAAAGGCTTAGTTCAAGAAGCATATGGCCAAGCTCAGCGTGCAAGAGGTGAAAAACTTCAAGATTATGCTGCACGAGCTCAAAGAAGCCTTTCTCAAGAAACGCGCAGAAGCTCGGGGTTCTCGAGAGCGCATGAAGAGCCTGGTTGATAAGTATGTGCAAGGCTACAATGAGGCTGAGAAGCGCAAGGCCCTTGGGCGTCCGGGCATTGATCCCAGGATGGCTGCTAAGCAGAAGAAGAAGCCCATTGTGGCCGAACCCAACGCACCAAGGCAGGAAGCAGATCCCATTGTCTTCCCAACTAGCATGACTGGCTCGAAGCCAAAGGCCCGGTCAACCGCTTCAGAGCTAAAGAAGACGAGGACTGCTGAGGCTGAAGCCAGGAAGAGGAAACATCCTGAAGCCTCTGCTACTGCCCCCTCCAAGAAGAAGAGGAAGACCAAGAAGGAACGGGCTGGTCCCACAGAGCCCTTGATTGTTGAACCCATCTTCATGGTTCACCCTGACGCTGAACCGCAAGAACGTCAACTGACTGTCCATGAGCCTGCTTCCACAGAGGCTCATGAAGCTGAAGACTTTCTAGTAGCTGATCCCATCGCTGCTGAAGACATTGGTCACCATGACCATGTTGAAGATGATGCAGTCCTTCCTCAGCTCGAGCACCAATAGGTATCATCGCTTGTGCTAACGCACAACGAACTCATCAGCATTGGTCGTCCTCTGACGCTAATTGCTCAGGATGCTTCATGGGCTGATCGCCCACAAGAGGAAGAAGACTTTGAGGCCCAGCCAACTCCAACTCCACAGGCGTCGCCAGCATTGCGCAGGCTTCGCAAAGGACCAAGGCCTCCAGTCTCTGAGTTTGAAGTTAAAGCTGCTGAAGACATTCCGGCTGCATCAACCGATGAAGAAGAAGCCCCAAAAGCTGCTACACCCCCGTCCCAACAAGAAGCTGTTCTCGAGGAGAATGTGACTGTGACCGACCCTCCAGCTCGTCAAGTGGAGGTTGAAAATCTTGAGGCTGCCACCACCAACACCAATGAAGCCACTGACGTTGTCATGGCTGAAGCTAATGTGGAGCCTTCACCAACCCAAGCACCAGAAGTCAGCGACGCCACTGATCCCACTGCTTCTATTCCTGCGCCTGCTGCCGGTCCTCAGTTCGACTATCATGTTGAGCACGGGCCTCAGGTACAGAAGCCAATCCCAAGATTGCCCAGGTTTCCAGGTCCTGCATCAGCACCTGGATCCTTCAATGTCAATGGCTTCAGAGCAGACAACACATTCTTCAATAGCTCCAGGAACCCCTACTCAAGGGAAAGAATATCATCTGATCGATTCTGGAGCTATCTGCAGCGAAACTATTACTCCTACATTCTATACAATCAAGGTCGCATCTTCTCACACAAGCGTCTTGACATTGAAGCAATAGCTGGTTTGCCATGTCTGGAAGAAGCTCTGGATTGCTTCAAGGAGGTTGGATTGCTGCCGTTCGTCACCGATCAAGAGCATTGAAATAAAGAGTTGCTGCTCCAATTCTATGCCACACTTCACATCCGTGGGTACAACAGAGATCCGAAGACTTGGGTCCTGGAGTGGATGACAGGAAACGTTCATCATGAAGCCAAAGCCTTTGACATCATTGAGCTCACTGGTCTACCCACTCCTGGCGATCTCTATGAATCTGGCTGTCAACTTCATAGTGAAGCTGTTGAGAGCATCTTTCAGAAGCCTGAACCTAATATGAGTCAGATGCTCAGTATGATGAAGCCATTGCCCCAAGATGCTGCATATCCCAAAGAATTCTGTGTTGAAGACCTAGAGTATCTGCCAAGGACTATTTATCACATCATACGGCGAACTCTCTGGCCCATCAAATGACACTCTCCACATGCCAACCTAGAAGGTGCAATGAAGACTTTGGTCTTCTATATTCTTCATGGCAAATGCTTCAATGCACAGGACTTATTCATTCGCCAACTTGCTGCATCAGGCTCTGATCTTTTTGGCTTGAAGTTCTACGCCCCATGGGTAATGCGGCTGATCAAACTTCACTCCGCTATCTCATATCAGCCATCTGCTCGCAATCATCGGATCTTTCTGCCTGATGTGGATATGTCTATTGAAGCCATCTATCCTGAGCCTGCCAAGGAACCTCTAAGTCTTTAGAATGCGGAGCATAAAAGTTTTTCTCAGAACATTGAAGGAGTTGAAGCAGTCACCCGTGTGTATCCTTTGGCTGGAACTACACGTGCACCACGTCCTGCCCTTACTGAAGCCACCGATAGCACAACTGCCCAACGACCCAAGAAGTGCACTCGTGTTCTTAATGACCGAGAGCTTCTGGTGGCTCTTCATCAGAAACAGGATAGGCATCATGACTGGCTGAAGCGTCAAATGCAAAGCCTCTTGGTGGATGTCAACCGCATTCGCAATCTTGCCACCAAGAATGCTTTTGTTGCCCATGAAACCTCTCGACGCACATGGAAAGGGCTGACGTTGATGTGCTCTGAAGATGATCTTCAAGAGGATGGCTTCTCTGAATGCTTCAAGTTTGACTCCACACCTCCTCGAAGGGCAGTGCTGCGACGCACTGCATCTCTTGAAGACTCTGCGTTCTCTTCCTCTTCTGCAACTGTGAATGCCAGAGTGATCGAGGATGAATACGATGCCACTTCACCGGCACCTCCTTCAGCACGCTTCGACACTGTTCCAAGTTCTTCTGCACCGCCGAACATCACCGACGACCATGCTGCTTCACCTACTCTTCATGGGAACGAGTAGATGCTCTATGTCTTCAAACCTTTTTGGTCCTTACTGACAAAAGGGGGCGAAGCATATGAGTTTGATAGTCTTCAAGCGGGTCCATATGGGCGGGTACTTTATATTTTGCTTCGTGTTTACAACCCTTGTTTTGATACATTTGGTTCTTTGAGTTGTAACACTTAAACTCAATGGTCGTCTGCTACTTATTTGCCACTTTGTGATGCGATGATAAATTCCGCATGTGCGACGATAAATTTCGCACTTAGATCATTTTGCAGACGTCCATTTTCCATTATGCATGTCATTATCTTCACATACCTTCACATGCATAATGAATTGTCATCATAAGTTGAAGAGGATCTCCACAAGTACAACCTGCCATGTGCATTTGCATTCCAAAAGCAAATTACTTATATGCACACCTTCAGGGGGAGCCCTTGCAACTTATGAAGACAATTCCTTATCCTTTACAATTTCACATATTATATTCCCCGTCGAAAACTTCAACTAGTTTGTCATCAATCACCAAAAAGGGGGAGATTGTAAGTGCATATAGTGCCACCCCTATTTGGTTTTGGAGTATTGACGACAAACCTAGTTGAGGGACTAATGTGTTTGTGAGAATTGCAGGATAACACAGGTAGAAGTCCCTCATTGATTCGGTTTTCCTACCAGAGATGACCCCTAAAAATGTATGAAGACATTGATGTCAAAGGTGGTATATGAAGATATTCACATTGAAGACTATAACAAGAGAAGACATCGCATGAAGCCTATGGAGCTCGAAGACTTAGATCTTTCATAGTTCTTTTTCTTCTTTGTTGAGTCATAGGAACCACCGTACTATTAAGTGGGGTCCAAGTGAACCAGTCAGAATGACTGAAGTGATGCTTAACCAAAACCTATGTCTTCGAGTGAAGACTATGAGAGCGAAACTTGTCTAGAGTCGGACAAGTCAGCTTTGCTTGTAGCCCAAGTAAAGCTGCCGCATGAGTTTGAAATCTGACCGTTGGAACACGTGTCAGTTCCTTAGTGACCCAGGGTCATTTTGGACAAATCAGGTCGGGTTGCCTAGTGGCTATAAATAGCCCACCCCCTACAACCATAAACGGTTGGCTGCTCAGAGTTAGTGTAAGGCTTTTGTCGTTTGAGAGCAACCCACCTCGAAGCCTTTGAGAGAGAATTCCTTGCGAGGATAAAGCCCTAACCACCCAGAGCCTAAGAGTGTTAGGCATCACTTAAGGCTTCTTGTCTGTGTGATCTGAAGACTTATTACACTTGAGGACTGTGAATCCTCCAGCCGGTTAGGCATCGCGTTCTGAGCATCCAAGAGACATTGTGGCTTGCCAGTGAACGAAGTCTATGAAGGTTTGGGAGTCTACCTTGAAGACTTACCAGAGTGATTGGGCGAGGTCTGTGTGACCTTAGCTCAAGGGGAATACGGTGAGGATTGGGTGTCCTGAGCTGCGTGTTCAGGACTGGGTGTCCGGGACTGTGTGTCCTCAGGTTTAAATACCTAGCCGCCCTAACCAGACGTACAGTTGTCACAGCAACTGGAACTGGTCCAACAAATCATTGTCTTCAACGAGTCACTGGTTTCATCCTTCCCTTCTCTTTACTTACTGTTGGTCCTTGTGAAGTCATTGTATGATTGCACTATTTTTTGTCTTCACTGAGTGACTGCGTGTTCTGTTTGGCTTCATAATACCTTCCTACCTGATCCTTACTACATTGCTGCTATTAGTCATTGTGCTTTCACTCCATTGAATACTTGACTATGGTTTGCCTAGTGTAGTCTACCTTCCGCTGCATGGTAATAGGTTTATTTCTATCGTTTGTCTTCATAACTTCCACGTTTTGAAGACTTTCATAAAAATCGCCTATTCACCCCCCCTCTAGTCGATATAACGCACTTTCTCAAAGGATCATGAAGTTTGAGTTCTCAACGATCTTCTTGAGGTCAGATTTGTTCTTAGCCCAAATTTTGATCCATTTTTTAATCTCTTGAGTTTAACTGCAATCCTTTTGGCACTATCTTTCTCGGTTACTTCTTGTGTCAAAACCCTAGAGACTAGGTCTTTGAAATCATGGTGGAGCAGCCAGTGATTTTCAAACCTGAAGACCTTTGTTTTAGGGATAGCTGTGCCAATCTTAATCAAAATAGGGATATGGTCAGAGGTTGTTCTGGCAAGTGGATGGGCAAATGTTGAAGGGTAAGCTAAAGTCCATGCTTCAGATGTGAAACACCAGTCCAGTTTCTCAAGAAGGGGGGCCTCTTGCATATTACTCCATGTGAACTTTCTGCCTTTAAGTGGGATTTCGACCAGTGCCTGATTATTAATAGCCTCATTAAAGGCAAGCATATCAGAAATACTGCCCCCATCTCTGTTTCTATCCTGTGGGTATCTGATATAGTTAAAATCCCCAGTTATCAGCCAATTAGGGCAGTTTGTAACATGATAATCTCTAAACCATTCTAAAATTCTGATCTTTCCTGTAACTGGCATGGCCCATAGATGTTAGATAAGGCCCATATTTCCCCTGAATGAGCAGAGGTAAACTGCACAGTGAGAGCAAATGCATTACTGTGAAAAAGTTGTCCCTTAAGAACATGGTCATTCCAAACCACAAGAATACCACTAGCAGCTCCCACAGATGGGAGGAATTCAAATTTGTTCAATCTTCTTTGGCAGAAATTTCTGATGTAAGAACTATCGAAGTGTTCTCTTTTAGTTTCTTGTAAATATAGGATGGTGCACTCGGATTCTTCAATCTTACTATGAATTGCTGACCATTTCTTGGGATCATTAATACCCCTAATGTTCCAGTTCAAAATAGACCATTCTTTTGACATAACAAATGAAGATGGATAAATTGCTGTTCCTGTGGATTCATGCATCCCATAGGGAAGAGACTAAAGGAGGTGGAGATGCTCCATAGGTAAGATATCCATATCTTAAAGCAAATATAGAACATGTGCCCAGCAGTCCAGTACAGCATATAAGTCACAAAGCTTACACCCATAATAACAAGTTCTGGTTTCAGACTGAAGCTAATAACAGCTGAGCAAAACATAGGGAAACAATTTGTTGCAGCTATCACTAGGTAGTGATGGAGATATCCCTGGCAG
The DNA here is from genome assembly GCF_018294505.1 of Triticum aestivum. Lineage (NCBI taxonomy): Eukaryota > Viridiplantae > Streptophyta > Magnoliopsida > Poales > Poaceae > Triticum > Triticum aestivum. The sequence goes on along the minus strand of NC_057809.1, from coordinate 554,631,025 downwards.
ACTCTGGCTTCTTGGTCTTCTCCTTAGCTTGAGTGGAGCTCTTGCTCTTCTTGATTTTGGACTGCAGCTGTTCCTCCATGGTATCCATCTCATTGACCTTGCAAAAGATAGTATTAAGATTTTTTTACTACTTTTGCAGGAATAAGAGGGGGTAATGGGTGACATGTGATACAGCTTCTGTTTGTACATGTACTTTTCTTAAAACTCTTAGCTAATTGCTGGAGTCTGCAGCTTCTTCTTACCTCAGTCTCAACCAGTGGAGCTTTGTCCTTCCTCTTTTTATTTCTCTGGAGAGCATAAGTAGATGAGGCAGTAGCTGAATGAGAGGCGGCAGCAGGGAGTGGAGAGCTGACCTCCAGATCTCCCTTGACAGGCACCTGCTGAGTGAGAGAATCAAGAGCATTCTCAGTAGGGCATGAATGAGGAATAGCAAATGGTAATGAATGAGTGCAAGTAGAGCCTTGAGTGATAATTTCCCAGACTTGTGAATGAATGAAACGTTTAGCCCATGCAAATTTATCTGGAGTGAGTAAAACCACATAAAGGAAGTTGGCCCAGTTAATAGGAACAAGAATCACCTCTTTGCTATATGGCTTTGGTGTAAAGTGCTCATTCCAAATACTGGCACCCTCAATGCCAAAAAACTGCTCTTCCTCTGTTAGCAGAGAATGGTGCTGAAGTTGAATCTACTGTTGTTCTGATAGTTAAGCTGGAAGTTGTTCTGCCACAGGAATAGTGTGAGGTTCATTGAGATATGCAGGGTGTGGGAATCCAGGAGGTGCTGACAAATCAGAGACTTGTTCCTCTACATCAGCAGTAGTATCATTAACAATTGGCTGAATTGCGTCTAGAGGCGATGCCTCATGCTGAGTAAGCAGTGCAGGTTGTACAGAAGGTCCATCAGTGATCATGTCTGTCTGAAGAATATTATTATGAAATATAGGAGGAGACTTGTAATCTGATGCATTAGCAATAGCCTCAAGCTGCATAGGATCCAATGAGATGTTAGGATAAGGATGAAAAATATGTTGGGGAAGAAGCCCCGGGCTGTGATCCACAATAAGCAGGTTGTCATGTGGCATGACAACATCCGGGCCTTCCTGCATAGCAGGCTGAGCAGGTACATGCGTCAGAGGAGGTCCATGGGCCTCCTGAGCTAGGCCGTCCAGAATGGGCCCAATAACCACATTCAAATCAGAAATATCACCTACCATTGGCGCTAGAGGACCAGTAGTAGAGGAAACAGAGTTATCACTGTCAGGGTATCCCAGTGAAATAGTGATGTTACTATCCTCTTCACCATTAACAGCAGGAATTTCTCCCTCTTCCATTGGTGCCATAAGATCATCCAATTGCATGAATTCACCCTGATGGAGCTCTTGGTCAATGAGATTGTTCTGTGGCAAAGCCCAATGACCCCAGCCTAGCAGATCCTGATCATGTTCCTCCTCCATATCCTCTGGGTCATTTTCCATACCATTGTTGAGTGCCAGATTCAGATTAATAGGATTTGCCTGATGTTGATTGATCTGAGCAGGATCTTCATGCTGAAGGAGAGGTCCCAAGAAGTGATTGTGCTGATTTGGGTGGAAATTAGCCTGTTGTGGTGCAGGGTGAGGGTTTGTTGGGGATCGTAGCAGAAATTTAAAATTTTCTACGCATCACCAAGATCAATCTATGGAGTAATCTAGCAACGAGGGGAAGGAGAGTGCATCTACATACCCTTGTAGATCGCTAAGCGGAAGCGTTCAAGTGAACGGGGTTGATGGAGTCGTACTCGTCGTGATCCAAATCACCGATGATCCTAGCGCCGAACGAATGGCACCTCCGCGTTCAACACACGTACGGTTGGGAGACGTCTCCTCCTTCTTGATCCAGCAAGGTGAGAGGAGAAGTTGAGGGAAAACTCCGACAGCACGACGACGTGGTGGTGATGGAGCTCGTGGTTCTCCGGCAGGGCTTCGCTAAGCACTACGGAGGAGGATGAGGTGTTGGAGGAGGAAGAGGGCTGCGCCAGGGGAAGGGTGCGGCTGCCCTCTCTCTCCCTCACTATATAAAGGGGGAAGGGAGGAGGGGGAGGCGCCCTAGGGTTCCCTAGGGGAGGGGCGGCGGCCACAGGGGAAACCCTAGATGGGTTTGGGCGCCCCCACCCCCTAGGAAACTTGCCCCCCAAGCCGGGAGGGGCGGCTGCCCTAGGGGTGGCGCCCCCACCTCTCTTGGTTACGTGAGATGGGGTGGGAGGGGCGCTCAGCCCCTTAGTGGGCTGATGTGCCCTCTTCCCTTGGCCCATAAGGCCCCCCAACGCTTGCCGGGGCCTCCGAAAGCCCTTTCGGACACGCTGGTCATCACCTGGTACCCCTGGAACAATTCCGGACTCCAATACCCTTCGTCCAATATACCGATCTTCACCTCCGGACCATTCCGGAGCTCCTCGTCATGCCCGGATCTCATCCGGGACTCCGAACAACCTTAAGTAACCACATACTATTTCCCATAACAACTCTAGCGTCACCGAACCTTAAGTGTGTAGACCCTACGGGTTCGGGAACCATGCAGACATGACCGAGACAACTCTCCGGCCAATAACCAACAGCGGGATCTGGATACCCATGTTGGCTCCCACATGTTCCACGATGATCTCATCGGATGAACCACGATGTCGAGGATTCAATCAATCCCGTATACAATTCCCTTTGTCCAGCGGTATTGTACTTGCCCGAGATTCGATCGTCGATATCCGATACCTTGTTCAATCTCGTTACTGGCAAGTCTCTTTACTCGTTCCGTAACACATCATCCCGTGATCAACTCCTTGGTCACATTGTGCACATTATGATGATGTCCTACCGAGTGGGCCCAGAGATACCTCTCCGTTTACACGGAGTGACAAATCCCAGTCTCGATTCGTGCCAACCCAACAGACACTTTCGGAGATACCTGTAGTGTACCTTTATAGCCACCCAGTTACGTTGTGACGTTTGGCACACCCAAAGCACTCCTACGGTATCCGGGAGTTGCACAATCTCATGGTCTAAGGAAATGATACTTGACATTAGAAAAGCTTTAGCAAACGAACTACACGATCTTGTGCTAGGCTTAGGATTGGGTCTTGTCCATCACATCATTCTCCTAATGATGTGATCCCGTTATCAACGACATCCAATGTCCATGGTCAGGAAACCGTAACCATCTATTGATCAACGAGCTAGTCAACTAGAGGCTTACTAGGGACATGGTGTTGTCTATGTATCCACACATGTATCTGAGTTTCCTATCAATACAATTCTAGCATGGATAATAAACGATTATCATGAACAATGAAATATAATAATAATAACTAATTTATTATTGCCTCTAGGGCATATTTCCAACAGTCTCCCACTTGCACTAGAGTCAATAATCTAGTTCACATCGCCATGTGATTAACACTCACAGGTCACATCGCCATGTGACCAACATCCAAGAGTTTACTAGACTCAATAATCTAGTTCACATCACTATGTGATTAACACTCAATGAGTTCTGGGTTTGATCATGTTATGCTTGTGAGAGAGGTTGTAGTCAACGGGTCTTGCCATATTCAGATCCCTATGTATTTCGCAAAACTTATGTCATATCGTAGATGCTGCTACCACGTTCCACTTGGAGCTATTCCAAATTGTTGCTCCATTATACGTATCCGGTATCTCTACTCAGAGCTATCCGGATAGGTGTTAAGCTTGCATCGACGTAACTCTTTACGTCGAACTCTTTATCACCTCCATAATCGAGAAACATTTCCTTATTCCTCTAAGGATAATTTTGACCGCTATCTGGTGATCCAGTCCTAGATCACCTTTGTACCCTCTTGCCAGACATGTGGCAAGGCACACATCAGGTGCGGTACTCAGCATGGCATACCGTATAGAGCCTATGACAAGAGCATAGGGGACGACCTTCGTCCTTCCTCTTTCTTCTGTCGTGGTCAAGCTTTGAGTCTTACTCAACTTCACACCTTACAACTCAGGTAAGAACCCCTTCTTTGACTGATCTATTTTGAACTCCTTCAAAAACATGTCAAGGTGTGCGTTCTTTGAAAGTATCATCAGGCGTCTTGATCTATCTCTATAGATCTTGATGCCCAATATGTAAGCAGCTTTATCCAGGTCTTCCTTTGAAAAACACTCTTCAAACAACCGTTTATGCTTTCTAGAAATTCTACATTATTTCGGATCAACAATATGTCATCCACATATACTTATCAGAAATGTTGTAGTGCTCCCACTCACTTTCTTGTAAATACAAGTTTCTAGCAAACATTGTATAAACCTAAAAGCTTTGATCACTCCATCAAAACATATATTCCGATTCCGAGATGCTTGCTCTAGTCCATAGAAGGATTGCTGGAGCCAGCATACCTTTTAGCATCCTTAGGATCGACAAAACCTTTTATTGTATCACATACAACTCTTCTTACGAAAACTGGTAAGAAAACTTGTTTTGACATCCATCTGTAAGATTTCATAATCGAAAAATACAGCTAATGCTAACATGATTCCGACGGACTTAAGCATCGCTACGGGTGAGAAATTCTCATCGTAGTCAACTCCTTGAACTTGTGAAAAGACTCTTTCCCACAAGTCGAGCTTCATAGACGGTAACATTACCGCCCACGTCCGTCTTCTTCTTAAAGATCCATTTATCTCAATGGCTTGCCGATCATCGGGCAAGTCCACCAAAGTCCATACTTTGTTCTGATATATGGATCCTATCTCGGATTTCATGGCTTCTAACCATTTGTCGGAATACGGGCCCACCATCGCTTCTCCATAGCTCGTAGGTTCATTGTTGTCTAACAACATGATATCTAAGACAGGATTACCGTACCACTCAGGAGTAGTACATATCCTTGTCGACCTACGAGGTTCGATAGCAACTTGATCCGAAGCTTCATGATCACTATCATTAACTTCCTATTCAACAGACGTAGGCGCCACAGAAAACATCTTTCTGTGTTGCATCACTCTCTGGTTGAAGTAAAGGTTCGACAACCTCATCAAGTTCTATCTTCCTCCCACTCAATTCTTTCGAGAGAAACTCCTTCTCGAGAAAGGACCCGTTCTTAGCGACAAACAATTTGCCCTCGGATCTGAGATAGAAGGTATACCCAACTGTCACCTTGGGTATCCTATGAAGATGTGTTTGTCCGCTTTGGGTTCGAGCTTCTCCGGCTGAAGCCTTAAGCATCGCAGCCCCAAACATTAAGAAACGACAACTTTGGTTTCTTGCCAAACCAATGTTCACATGACGTCGTTTCAGCAGACTTAGATGGTGTCTTATCTAAAGTGAATGCAGCTGTCTCTAACGCATAACCTCAAAATGAAAACGGTAGATTGGTAAGAGACATCATAGATCGCACCATATCTCATAGGTTCGATTACGACGTCCGGACACACCATTACCTTGTGGTGTTCCAGGTGGCTTCAACTGTGAAACAATTCCACAATGTCTTAAGTGATTGCCAAACTCATAACTCAGAAAATCCCCTTTTGATCAGATCGTAGGAACATGATCTTATTGTTATGATGATTCTTAACTTCACTCTGAAAACGCTTGAACTTTTCAAACGTTTCAGACTTGTGCTTCATTAAGTAGATATACCTATATCTACCCAAATCGTCAGTGAAGATGAGAAAATAGCGATATCCACCGCACGCTTCAATTCTCATTGGATCACACGCATCAGCATGCATGATTTCCAACAAGTCACTTGCCCGTTTCATTGTACCTGAAAACGGGGTCTTAGTCATCCTGCCCATGAGGCATGGCTCGCATGTGTCAAGCGATTCAAAATCAAGTGACTCCAAACATCCATCGACATGGAGTTTCTTCATGCATCTTATGCCAATATGACCTAAGCGGCAGTGCCACAAGAAAGTGGTACTATCATTATTAACTCTACATCTTTTGGCGTGAACATGTGTATTACCACGACCGAGATTCAATGAACCATTCACATAGGGTGCATGACCATGAAAGGTATCATTCATGTAAACAGAATAACCATTATTCTCTAACTTAAATGAATGACCGTATTGCAATGAACATGATCTAATCATATTCATGCTCAACGTAGACACCTGATAACATTTATCTAGGTTCAATACTAATCCCGAAGGCAGATGGAGCGTGCGATGGTGATCTCATCAACTTTGGAAACACTTCCAACACACATCGTCACCTCGCCCTTAGCCAGTCTCCGTTTAGTCCGTAGCTTTTGCTTCAAGTCACCAATAATAGTAACTGAACCGGTATCCAATACCCAGGTGCTACCAGGAGTACTAGTGAGGTACACATTAATAACACGTATATACTTTGTTGAAGTTGCCAGCCTTCTTATCTACCATGCATTTGGGGTAATTCCGCTACCAGTGACCGTTCCCCTTACAATAGAAGCACTTAGTCTCGGGTTTGGGTTCAACCTTGGGTTCCTTCACTGGAGCGGCAACTGGTTTGCCATCCATGAAGTTTCCCTTCTAGCCCTTGCCCTTCTTGAAACCAGTGGTCTTGTTAAACCATCAACACTTGATGCTCCTTCTTGATTTCTACCTTTTGCGGTCTTAAGCACCGCGAACAGCTCCGGGATCAACTCCATCCCTTGCATGTCATAGTTCATCACGAAGATCTAGTAGCTTAGTGATAGTGGCTAGAGAACTCTATCAATCACTATCTTATCTGGAAGTTTAACTCCCACTTGATTTAAGTGATTGTAGCACCCAGACATTCTGAGCACATGCTCACTAGCTGAGCTATTCTCCTCCATCTTGTTGGCAAAAGAACTTGTCAGAGGTCTCACACCTCTCAACACGGGCATGAGCCTGAAATCCCAATTTCAGCTCTTGGAACATCTCATATGTTCTATGGCGTTCAAAACGTCATTGGAATCCCGATTCTAAGCCGTAAAGTATGGTGCACTAAACTATCAAGTAGTCATCAGGATGTGTCTGTCAGGTGTTCACAACATCCACAGACGACGTTGTAGGGGTTTGCACATCGAGCGGTGCATCAAAGACGTAAGCCTTCTGTGTAGCAGTGAGGACACTCCTCGGACTACGGACCTAGTCCGCATCATTGCTTACAATATCTTTCAACTTAATCTTTCTCTAGGAACGTATTGAAACAGGGAGCTACAACGTGAGCTATTTATCTACAACATATTTGCAAAGACAATTTAGACTATGTTCATGATAATTGAGTTCATCTAATCAAATTATTTAATGAACTCCCACTCAGATAGACATCCCTCTAGTCATCTAAGTGAAACATGATCCGAGTCAACTAGGCCGTGTCCGATCATCACGTGAGACGGACTAGTCAACAACGGTGAACATCTTCATGTTGATCGTATCTTCTATACGACTCATGCTCGACCTTTCGGTCTTCCGTGTTCCGAGGCCATGTCTGTACATGCTAGGCTCGTCAAGTCAACCTAAGTGTATTGCGTGTGTAAATCTGGCTTACACCCGTTGTATTCGAACGTTAGAATCTATCACACCCGATCATCACGTGGTGCTTCGAAACAACGAACCTTCGCAACGGTGCACAGTTAGGGGGAACACTTTTCTTGAAATTTTAGTGAGGGATCATCTTATTTAAGCTACCGTCGTTCTAAGCAAATAAGATGTAAAACATGATAAACATCACATGCAATCAAATAGTGACATGATATGGCCAATATCATTTTGCTCCTTTTGATCTCCATCTTCGGGGCTCCATGATCATCGTTGTCACCGGCATGACACCATGATCTCCATCATCATGATCTCCATCATCGTGTCTTCTTGAAGTTGTCTCGTCATCTATTACTTCTACTACTATGGCTAACGCTTTAGCAATAAAGTAAAGTAATTACATGACGTTTATGTTGACACGCAGGTCATAAATAAATTAAGACAACTCCTATGGCTCCTGCCGGTTGTCATACTCATCGACATGCAAGTCGTGATTCCTATTACAAGAACATGATCAATCTCATACATCACATATATCATTCATCACATCCTTTTGGCCATATCACATCACAAGGCATATGCTGCAAAAACAAGTTAGACGTCCTCTAATTGTTGTTGCAAGTTTTTACGTGGCTGCTATAGGTTTCTAGCAAGAACGTTTCTTACCTACGCGAAAACCACAACGTGATATGCCAATTTCTATTTACCCTTCATAAGGACCCTTTTCATCGAATCCGATCCGACTAAAGTGGGAGAGACAGACACCCGCTAGCCACCTTATGCAACTAGTGCATGTCAGTCGGTGGAACCAGTCTCACGTAAGAGTACGTGTAAGGTCGGTCCGGGCCGCTTCATCCCACGATGCCGCCGAATCAAGATAAGACTAGTAACGGCAAGTAAATTGACAAAATCGACGCCCACAACTACTTTGTGTTCTACTCGTGCATAGAAACTACGCATAGACCTAGCTCATGATGCCACTGTTGGGGATCGTAGCAGAAATTTAAAATTTTCTACGCATCACCAAGATCAATCTATGGAGTAATCTAGCAACGAGGGGAAGGAGAGTGCATCTACATACCCTTGTAGATCGCTAAGCGGAAGCGTTCAAGTGAACGGGGTTGATGGAGTCGTACTCGTCGTGATCCAAATCACCGATGATCCTAGCGCCGAACGGACGGCACCTCCGCGTTCAACACACGTACGGTTGGGAGACGTCTCCTCCTTCTTGATCCAGCAAGGTGAGAGGAGAAGTTGAGGGAAAACTCCGACAGCACGACGGCGTGGTGGTGATGGAGCTCGTGGTTCTCCGGCAGGGCTTCGCCAAGCACTACGGAGGAGGATGAGGTGTTGGAGGAGGAAGAGGGCTGCGCCAGGGGAAGGGTGCGGCTGCCCTCTCTCTCCCTCACTATATATAGGGGGAAGGGAGGAGGGGGAGGCGCCCTAAGGTTCCCTAGGGGAGGGGCGGCGGCCACAGGGGAAACCCTAGATGGGTTTGGGCGCCCCCACCCCCTAGGAAACTTGCCCCCCAAGCCGGGAGGGGCGGCTGCCCTAGGGGTGGCGCCCCCACCTCTCCTGGTTACGTGAGATGGGGTGGGAGGGGCGCTCAGCCCCTTAGTGGGCTGATGTGCCCTCTCCCCTTGGCCCATAAGGCCCCCCAACGCTTGCCGGGGCCTCCGAAACCCCTTTCGGACACGCTGGTCATCACCTGGTACCCCGGAACAATTCCGGACTCCAATACCCTTCGTCCAATATACCGATCTTCACCTCCGGACCATTCCGGAGCTCCTCGTCATGTCCGGGATCTCATCCGGGACTCCGAACAACCTTCGGTAACCACATACTATTTCCCATAACAACTCTAGCGTCACCGAACCTTAAGTGTGTAGACCCTACGGGTTCGGGAACCATGCAGACATGACCGAGACAACTCTCCGGCCAATAACCAACAGCGGGATCTGGATACCCATGTTGGCTCCCACATGTTCCACGATGATCTCATCGGATGAACCACGATGTCGAGGATTCAATCAATCCCGTATACAATTCCCTTTGTCCAGCGGTATTGTACTTGCCCGAGATTCGATCGTCGGTATCCGATACCTTGTTCAATCTCGTTACCGGCAAGTCTCTTTACTCGTTCCGTAACACATCATCCCGTGATCAACTCCTTGGTCACATTGTGCACATTATGATGATGTCCTACCGAGTGGGCCCAGAGATACCTCTCCGTTTACACGGAGTGACAAATCCCAGTCTCGATTCGTGCCAACCCAACAGACACTTTCGGAGATACCTGTAGTGTACCTTTATAGCCACCCAGTTACGTTGTGACGTTTGGCACACCCAAAGCACTCCTACGGTATCCGGGAGTTGCACAATCTCATGGTCTAAGGAAATGATACTTGACATTAGAAAAGCTTTAGCAAACGAACTACACGATCTTGTGCTAGGCTTAGGATTGGGTCTTGTCCATCACATCATTCTCCTAATGATGTGATCCCGTTATCAACGACATCCAATGTCCATGGTCAGGAAACCGTAACCATCTATTGATCAACGAGCTAGTCAACTAGAGGCTTACTAGGGACATGGTGTTGTCTATGTATCCACACATGTATCTGAGTTTCCTATCAATACAATTCTAGCATGGATAATAAACGATTATCATGAACAATGAAATATAATAATAATAACTAATTTATTATTGCCTCTAGGGCATATTTCCAACAAAAATGTCAATGAGAAACTCATGAGTCAGCCAGAATTGATTCATCGAGCAACCTAGCGCGCTAAAGATCCATCTCAATCCACCATGGATGCTGAAGGAATATGCCTAGAGCATTAACTATTGATTATTGAACTTCAACATATTCATGACATGCCTTACTAGAATCTTATTGATTGGAAACCCTAAAAATGGTGAACACACAGACAAACAAGTGTCTTAGTGGCTCTAACGAGCTCGATCTATTACCTATGAATGCACATGAATTGACAGGCCACTCGATAAGAATATGCATCTTGCATAGGTTGCTGGCAGGATCGATTCAGAAGCTACTCGACACAGTCAAATAGAGAGACCTCTCGGATGGTATTGAACTCCACAGGCAGATCTGGCATGGGAACAATCGAGACGATCGCCCAGTCTTCGTGGGCCTGAGGTGGAGCTGCAGTCACAACGCGAACCCTCGCCAGCCTGCCTGCAACCGCCACTTCGACATGGTTGGGAGGGAGAAAAGGAGCATGGGTCAAATGGGAAGGTGGCCATTGTCGCCGCACCGTGAGTGGAGAGAGAGCTGTTGTGGGAGACAATGGGAGGCAGATTGGATTGTGGGACGAGAGAGCGAGAGGCTGTAGCGAGTAGGTGTTGAGCAATGGAAGGCGAGGCGCCGGCGTAATGGGGGCTGCCAACTCTGGTAAGTAGCCGGGGGGGGGGAAGTGGTGGAATTATGACCGGCCAGTTGATTGACAGCCCTTGCCATCTCAGTCGCGGGAACAGTGGAAGTATATCTCAGAATAGGTGAAGCCGGGGGTGGGCGTGGCGTGGGCTCACATGAGTAGTCGGGCTGGGCTTCAGAATAGCAGCCCCGTGTAATGTGCCCCCACTTTTTGCATGATCTGCATTTGATCCGATTAGAGCAGCTGGGCCTAAGATGGCCATGCGTGAGGCATCAGACACAGAATTGGGCCCGTGAAGGATTTTGAAATTGTTGTGATCCTGCCTTGGACCTAATAATGGCCATATTTGACGTACCATCAATACCACCATTATGACCCGATGATGGAGCCTGCTTCGAATTTCGAGTATGAACATCTGATGCTTGATCATGTGAGGGAGATTCAAGGAAAATACCAGGTGATCTGAGAGCTTCAAGATAAGAACTCCTTGGATGTATTGTAACGCCCTCGATGCGGCTATATCTCCTACGTGTCGAGGCACGACTTAGAGGCATAACCGCATTGAAAGCAATCAGGTTATGCAATCAGGTGTTGGGGATACAGGGGAAGCATAATATCTCACCCAAATCTAGCAAATCCTACATCCAGCTGTATCCATCCTTCAAAACATAACCAAGAAAAACTTCGGAAACCATCTACCTCAACCTTCGAAAAGCATCCGTTATACAAGTTATGGCAATACTCCCGAACTCCCGCCCCAGTACTGGGTGGCGTCGAGGTTATCTCACCAACGAATTGCATAAAAGAGATTTTCGATGTCGGCGTACTAAACTCAGGTATTCCAGAACTGCAACGATAAAATTGTGACGACAACACCTCGGAGCTCAACTCCCCGGGACACTGCCACGACCCCTAAAGACAGGAGGCACCAAGAACAATGTTCTCGTCACAAAACCATCAGAACGATTCCAAGATACCCGCGTGATCCTAATTTTTTTAGTGAAATTTGAGAAGAGAAGAGTCAAAACTCTACATCAGGATGCCTTACCAGAGCGATGAGGAGACCGGGGAGTAAAAAGAATTCCTAAACACTCCGATATATAATTCCGAAATGACTCAAAACATTTTTCTAGACTCAACTCGGCCGCTAAAGATGATCAAGCAATGGGGGCTCCTAAGGTCGGGGAATGTCGCAAGTTAGGCAATCTTCACAACATCCCATGTAATATATAGATAATAAAAGGGGAGATAACATAGTTGGCTTACAGTCGCCACGTCAATCAAGTACATAAATAGCATTACAACATTCAAACACTCATGGCCCGACTACTGCGCCAAAATAAAAGATAACCCAACATGCGACACGGTCCCGATCTCCCCTAACTAGGCACCACTACTGATCGTCAGGAAAAGAAACATAGTATCGTTGAGAGTCCTCATCGAACTTCCTACTTGAGCTCAAGCGCGCCATCCTGGAGCGGAATCATTAGGCCCTGCATCTGGTGTAATAGTAATCTGTGAGCCACAGGGACTCAGCAATCTCGCACCCTCGCGATCAAGACTATTTAAGCTTAATAGGTAAGGCAAGGTAAATACATGTGGAGCTGCAGCAAGCGACTAGCATATATGGTGGCTAACCTGTTCGCAAAAGAGAGCGAGAAGAGGAGGCGAAGCACGAACGAATAACTAGAGAACAACCTGCGCAAGCATTACTCCAACACCGTGTTCACTTCCAAAACTCCGCCGAGAAGAGACCATCATGGTAACTCACACAGTTGATTCATTTTAATTAAGTTAAGGTTCAAGTTATCTACAACCGGACATTAACAAATTCCCATCTTCCCATAACCGCGGGCACGGCTTTTGAAAGTTCAAATCCCTGCAGGGGAGTCCCAACTTAGCCCATGACAAGCTCTCACGGTCAACGAAGGAATAGACCTTCTCCCGAGACATTCCGATCAGACTCGGTATCCCGGTTCTACAAGACACTTCGACAAGTTAAAACAAATCTAGCAACACCGCCCGAATGTGCCGACAAATCCCGATAGGAGATGCACATATCTCGTTCTCAGGGCACACTCAGATAGGTCAAGCTACGAGTAAAACCAGCCCTCGAGTTTCCCTGAGGTGGCCCCGCAGGCTGCCTGGTTCGGACCAACACTCAGAGGAGCACTGGCCCGGGGGGGTTAAATAAGATGACCCTCGGGCTCCGGAAACCCAAGGGAAAAAGAGGCTAGGTGGCAAATGGTAAAACCAAGGTTGGGCATTGCTGGAAAAGCTTTAATCAAGGCGAACTATCAAGGGGTTCCCATTATCACCCAACCGCGTAAGGAACGCAAAATCCGGGAACATAACACCGATATGACGGAAACTAGGGCGGCAAGAGTGGAACAAAACACTAGGCGAGAGGCCGAGCCTTCCACCCTTTACCAAGTATATAGATGCATTAAGATAACAAGGCAATATAATGATATCCCAACAAGTAAATAATGTTCCAACAAGGAACGGTCTCCAAGCTAGCAACGCTATAAGAGGGGCTGAGCAAAGTGGTAACATAGCTAATCAATGGTTAGCTAGGACATGGTGGGTTAGAGGTTTGACATGGCAATTTGGGAGGCATGATAAGAAAGTGGTAGGCATCATAGCATAGGCATAGCAAAAGAGCGAGCATCTAGCAAAGCAAAGATAGTAGTGATTTCGAGGGTATGATCATCTTGCCTGCATAGTTGTCAGAGTTGACTGGATCCTCGAAAGCAAACTCAACGTGCTCCTCGTTAGCGAACTCGTCTCCTGGCTCTACGCAAACAAGACAAACAAGCAACAAGGACACAATCAACCACGTGCAAGGCTCAAACAATATGATGCAAAGATGGTATGCTATGCGGGATGCGATATGAGATGCATATGCAAGATTTGACAAGGAAAGAATGAACCTGGACTCAACTTGGAAATCCAAGTGTGCCACTGGAAAGGTGAGATGAAATCGCTTGAAAACGATATAAAGAACGCCGGAATCGGAGTCACGGTTTGGAAATGGCAAGCAATCAAATATGGCACCGGTCTGCGATATACAGCACGTAGCCATCTAAATGCAACAATATGAACATGCTACAGCACTCAAACATGACAACAAAATACATGGAAGGGATGCATTCAAGATGCTTAATAAAAGTCTAGCACTGAGCTACGGCCAATTCATCCATTAACAGGTTCAAACAAGCATGGCAAAAATGCATTTGGCAAACAGATCTCAGACTTAGTGAAATTAAACAGTTGTCTGGAATTTCAGATCAGATAGCACTCTTCGGAGCAACAAAACTACATGCTACAGGACCTGAACATGGCAAACTAAAGCATGGCATGGAGCTACTCAAAGAGCTTAACAAAAGTCCCATAGTGACCTTGAGCAAAAGGGATCAGAATATACATTTGCAAGCATGTGAACATGGCAAAAACATAAACAGATCACAGACTTAGTGATAACTGGAGCATGCTGAAAACAGATATCAAGTAGGCATGTTTACGAGCTCGATGCACTCACTACAGAGCAAGTCATGACAACATAAGCATACACCCATCAAGAATACACAAAATACAAGCTAGACATGGCAAGAACAATAACATAGCATGCACGGATCAACTACAACATCCTCGGCAAAATCGCTAACAAGTAGACAATCTGCCCAGATTCACGAAATAGCAAAAGTAGAGCTCGATTGACTCAAGCTAGGGTGCTCCATAATTGCAAACAAAGACATGGATGGATAGAGCACTACAAGATTAACAAAACATCCTTACTGATCATCCTCAAAAGAGGCACGGATCACTAGGAAACAACATGAACATATGGCCATATTGAGATAAATAGCTCAAGGACTTAGTGGAAATACTAAGTCCCTGAAATCAGCATTAACGAAGTGCCCACTTTGCAAGCTTGTGCTAGTCACCACACACATCACAAAAATACATGGGTTGCACCTCTGGATAGATGGCAAAACATATAACAAACACATGTAGAGCTCAGGGGCATATCATGCACACAATAATCATGGTAAAAATGACAAATATCTAATTGGAGCAGCAGATCTGACAATTATCTCAAATAGCATTCTTCCAACAGTATTTCGGGTATCAAGATGAACTCAAATGAAAATGATGCAATGAGTTGAAATGATGTGCTCTCTGAGGCGAACATTTTGATATGCTATATGCCCAAAATGGAGCTACGGATGCGGAGTTACGGCATGACGAACAAAGCAATTTAGTTAGGGTTTCGGGGCAAAAAGTCAACCGAGATGTTTTGGATCTGAGATCTGCACGCTTCCCGAGGTTCGCCTCGAGCTCGCCGGAGATGGAGTTGGCCACCGGAGTGGACGGAGTTGGACTTGCTGGAGACGGAGAGGAAGCCGGGGCGGAGGGCGACCCGAGCTCGGCGGTGGTGGCCGGCGCCGGAGGAGAACGGCGCTGCGCGACGGCGACCGGAGAAGCCGAGGCGGCGGCGGTACGGCTCCGGCCGGCGAGGAGCTCCGCGAGGGCCGCGTTCGGCGACTGATGGGGCCGGCGAGGCGGCGCTGGGACGCCGGCAGGCGGCGGAGCGAAGGCGCGGGCGACGCGCGCAACCGGGCGGCGAGGCGCGGCGATGTGGGCCTCGGGGGCCCGCTGCGGGCCGCGGCGGGCCGACGGCGGAAGCGGCGATGTGGGCGCACACCCGTCACGTGGCAGCGCGGGATTGGCCCGGGTGGGGCAGCGGACGTGTCCGACCAGACCGGACGTGTCCGGCGTGGCGCGAGGTGGTGGATCTAGGGTTAGGGATGGAGGGGATCCGGAATTTTCGAGGAGGGGTCTATATAAGCATAGGGGCAGCTAGGAGAGTCCAAATGAGGTGCGGTTTTCGGCCACGCGATCGTGATCGAACGCTCTAGATGATGGAGAGGGTTTTGGGCCAAATTGGAGGGGTGTTGGGCTGCAACACACACGAGGCCTTTTCGGTCCCTCGGTTAACTGTTGGAGCATCAAACGAAGTCCAAATGGTACGAAACTTGACAGGCGGTCTACCGGTAGTAAACCAAGGCCGCTTGGCAAGTCTCGGTCCAATTCGGAAATGTTTAATCCCCACACACGAAAGAAAGGTAGAAATGACCACCGGAGGAGAACGGAGCGCCGGAATGCAAAACGGACAACGGGGAAAATGCTCGAATGCATGAGATGAACACGTATGCAAATGCAATGCACATGATGACATGATATGAGATGCATGACAACGACAACAACACCCGGAGACAAAGACCCGAACCCGAGGAAATAAAATAACTTAAGGCCGGAAATGGCAAGAGTTGGATTACATATTGGGTAAATCATATCCGGGGTGTTACAACACTCCACCACTACGAAAGGATCTCGTCCTGAGATCTAGGACTAAAAGAACGCCGGGTACTCAGAACAGAGGTGATCCTCGCGTTCCCAGGTGGCTTCACGGTCGGAATGGTGTGACCACTTGACTTTGAGGAATTTGATTGACTTGTTGCGAGTCTTGCGTTCGGTCTCTTCAAGAATAGCAACGGGGTGCTCACGATAAGAGAGATCTTCTTGGAGCTCAATGTCCTCGAAGTTGACGGTGCGGTCAGGAGTCTTGAAGCACTTTCGGAGCTGAGAGACATGGAACACGTTATGCACATTTGCAAAATTTGAAGGAAGCTCGAGTTGATAGGCGAGATCGCCTCTCTTGCTGACGATCTTGAAAGGTCCCACGTATCTAGGGGCAAGCTTCCCTTTGATACCGAATCGACGAGTACCTTTCATTGGAGAGACGCAGAGGTAAACATGATCTCCGATCTCGAAAGCCAAATCACGGTGCTTACTATCATAGTAGCTCTTCTGGTGGGATTGGGCTGCTTTGAGGTTATCTCGAATGACTTTGCACATTTCCTCTGCCTCTGTGATTAAGTCATTAACCAAAAGCTGACGTTCACCGGTTTCAGACCTGTTGAGAGGGGTACGGTACTTCCTACCATACAGAATTTGAAATGGGGCCTTGCCCGAACTTGCTTGAAAATTGTTGTTGTAGGAGAATTCAGCATATGGAAGACAATCCTCCCACTTCATGCCGAAGGAGATCACACAAGCCCTGAGCATATCTTCAAGAATCTGATTGACACGCTCGACTTGACCGCTAGTTTGAGGATGGAAAGCTGTGTTGAAGCGGATGTTGGTGCCCATGGCCTTCTGAAAAGAATCCCAAAACTTGGAGGTAAAGATGCTGCCACGGTCTGAAGAGATCACTTGTGGAATATCGTGCAGAGAAACAATCCGAGGTATAGAGTTCCGCCAATTGAGTTGCAGTGATAGACTCTTTGATAGGTAGAAAGTGAGCCACTTTAGTGAGTTTGTCGATGACAACGAATATAACATCATTGCCACGCTTGGACTTTGGAAACCCAGTCACGAAGTCCATCTCAATGTGGTCAAACTTCCATTCTGGAATGGCAAGAGGTTGGAGGAGACCAGCTGGCCTTACAACTTCAAGTGAGTGTTACTGTCTTGTGCATATTCGGTTTCCCTTATATATTAGTCAAGGTTATAGTAATGTAATTGATGAGTTATGCATGCGTGTGCAGTTTTCACTATATTCTCCTAGAGATTAAGCTTGAGCAGGGACTAGTAATCGTCTTACACTCAAGACAAAAAGATCACCAGGACTATGCGGACATGACTCAAATGCTCGAGAAGTAAGTTAAATCGATCATTATCCACCATATCAGCAACTTTGTTCATTTCCTGATATATCAAGTAATTGTTTTCTTTGTCTGGCAGGGTTTGGTAAAAATTCACCAAAAAAGCTCCAGGACTCCCGAAGAAGCTGCAATTTAGACACCCGAAAGTAAGTGCTATAGTAGCATGTTCCGCGCATCTCCTATTGATTCAAGCGCTAGTTTCATCAATACCATTTGGCATTCTTGCTTATCAGTTTGATTGACCTCTATTTCTTGTAAAGTGGTTGTAGCAGGAAGAAGTGAATGATTTCTGTGGATACTACATTTGCGAGTCCATCCGCCACACGACCTGTGAGCGGGGCTACTCTGACGAACAATATGAAGTGCGTAAATAACAACATTCACAATTTTATTTTATTACCATCATTTGTGTTGAGTTTTATTCATTCATATATATATGTATTGACCCCCTTCTTCAAATTAGATGTTTCGGAAGCGGGATGAACTCCTAGCACCAGCTCACATGCGAGCAATTTAAAAGAAATTGGCGGCATTCTTTCTTGACCGCGTGATCGCTAAACACGGAGAATACTATGTGGACCATGACTCCGTATGTTAGGAGATTATATTTGTAAGAGATAATTATTGTATATATATAGTCGGTAGTGTCAGATAGATATACGAGAACTTGTTGTTCGACCAATCTCTCGGAGAAGGAGAGGTGGTCGATATCACTTCTCTCTGTATGCATATATGTTCATGACGATCTTCTGTTTCCTTCGTTTGCTTACTAGCTAGCTAGCGTGTCTAGTCCTCTCTATACGTATGTATAGTACGTAGCATCGACCAAGCACGGACATAAGAGAGGACACTTCTCTCTATTAATTATAGCTAGCTAACACAATATATGAAACACCTAAATTAACCCCCCAAAACCCCCCAACCCCCCCCCCCCTTTCAAAACAAAAACAAAAACCCCAGTCATAGAAATGCTGACGCGTGGATGCCTATTGGTCCCGGTTGGTGCCACCAACCGGGACCAAAGGCCTTCGTACCTGGGCTCCGCGCACAGGCCACGTGGAGGCCCATCTGTCCCGGTTCTGGATTGAACCGGGACTAAAGGGACAGGGCATTAGTACCGACCCTTTAGTCCCGGTTTAGGAACCGGGACAAAAGGCCCTTACGAACCGGGACAATAGGCCCTTTTTCTACTAGTGCACTACCCCAGAGCAAAAAATTGATAGTGAACAGAGGCAGTGCAATGTTACCTTGTTGAATGATAGAGAAACCCACTTCCTTAGATGAAACCGAGAACTTGAAAGACTTGTTTTGCAAATGTTTCGCCTTGAACATTGAGGCACGACCTCCAAAACAAGAGAGGAGTATCGTACCCACTGATGACTCCGTCAATCTGAGCTGAGACCTAGTGAATTCCACAACCATGGGAAATTCCTCCATGTCCTTACCTTCTTCATAATTGATTGGAACTCCCCATTTGCGCCAGATGGTAGCCGCAAAATACTGACCTTTATCGAAATCCAGATCCGCAAGAGACATCTTGAGATGTGGAGAAAGGCGAACAAAGGAAGAATGGCATAGTCGTGATGATCGGCGGAAGGCTGATGGCCAATCCGGCCGGCTTGTGGCCGCCGCGGCCGGAGTGGCCGGCGGCGGGTGGGGAGGCTAGGTCTAGTGTTGTCGAATTACACTGTCCCAGGTGCTAGTGCATGTTTTTGTCGACCCAAACGGCTAGTGAGATCGGGAATGACGATTAAGAGAAAGCACAAAGACCTAAATGCAAGAGGTACAGAGTGCTCAACTCGCGTGTGGCACAACACGTAGATAGAATTAGTTCGAGTTGGCTTAACTTGGACCAAAAAGAAAATGTGAGGCCAAGTTTCTGGACTAGTTTGTGATATTTTTACAATTTATAGGTTAAAGTGAACCCACACGCCAAGTTTGTGTACCTCTGTGGAAGACATAGGACATATGGTTAAGCAGAGAATTCATAATGTGCCTCATTTTACCACAACATCTCATTGCCTCATACTAGTTTTATCTTTGCTTATTTTTCTTACTTTTATTTATGCATTGATCACGTGTCTTCCTAAGTAGTGCACATATATCCTATTAAAAAAGGTAGTAAGTGATGCAATTGATATCGATATTTCTCAATAAGCTTTTTCAACTATGTTTTTTCTTCTCAACTTTCTTTCAACCATGTCCTGTCAGTTGTGTACTTCCTTGTCAATTGTGTTGCTTCTTAACCTGTAAAAAACGTGTTTCTTCTTCTCAAATGCATCCTGGCAAGTGCATCTTTGTTCTCTACATTTATCCTTCTCAACGAACTTAATTCTTCTTCACATTCATGTATTTTTAATTATGTCTCCCCTTCTCAATTGTGTTTCTCCTTAATTTTGTCCTTTCAACCGTGTTTCTCTTTCTCAAATGTATCATATCAGTCATGTCACCCCTCTCAGCTGTTGCTTCACTTTCTGAACTGCACCCTTTGAATTGCGGTTATCCTCTCAATTGTGTCCTCCTTCCCAAATGCATCATTCGAACTATATTTTCTTCTCAACCGTGTCCCTTCAACTGTGTTTCTCCTTCTCAAGTGCGTCCTCTCAATTGTGTCCTCCTTCCCAAATACATCCTTCGAACTATATTTTCTTCTCAATTGTGTCCATTCAAGTGTGTTTCTCCTTCTCAATTATCTCGTCTCTACTACGTCCTATCAACTGTGTTTCTCCTTCTCAAATGTGCCCTTCCAAGTGTGTTTCTCCTTCTTTATTGTGTCCTATCAATTGGGTTTCCCCTTCTAAACGGAGTTTCACTTTTTCGGTTGTGCTCTTCCAACTAAACAAACAAAATTTGAGATTTTTTTCCACTCTGAAAGATTATATTCCATTGCATTACATCTCCCCTGGTTGATGTGGGAGTAAGGAAAGGCAAAAAAGAAAAGAAAAAAAGAGACCTAGTCATTCCTTATTAGAAAGCCCAAGTAGCTGGTGGAAGGCTTATGTCAGGAGTAAACATTTCTTATCTTAACTGGTATAAATAAACAAGTTCCCATCCTTGATTCTTTTCTCTATGTTGCCTTGGTGGTATACGTGACGTATAGATGAGTACAAAGACTCACTGGAGTGTTGCTGGCAAGTACTTCAGACAATGGTCACTGTGGTATCTAGATCTCTTTCTTCGTAACCAGTATCTTAACAGCTTCCTGGACAACGACTAGTCTTTAGCTAGTCGAAATTTTAAAAATGTCCGATTGCCGCACAAGATGACAATTACGTGGCCACAATAACCCAAACCTAAACAGGAGCGGCCCCGGCCAGCGGCCAGCTAGCTTCATGCCCCACCGTCGAAAGCTGCGTTTGCACGTCCCCGGCAGCACCGGCGTCGCGGCTGAGAAGAGAACCACCGGAATTCATACGCCATGCGCCGCCGGAATCCCGGCGGTTTTGCCTGCACTGACGGGGCGCACCATCGCCTTCGGGCTTCGATGCTGCTGCCCATTTCTGGAGTAGCACTAATCATGCTGACTAACTAACTGCCCATTGCCATCACTGTCCTAGCAGAACAGATGCAAACAGTCGCCGTGCCCTGCATGCGATGATGGGTTCGTATCAAGGGCCTGATCTGCCACCAGCGCCATGTTCCGTGCTGGTGGCTCACAAACCACCAGCGCGGCTGTGCAAGTGCCTTCTCTTCACGGAAACAGGAGCCGGCGAGAGATGGCCGGGCGCGGGTGCCCGCTCTCGCGGGTGCTACGCTGGTAACAAGCCCGGCCGGTGCCCGATCGGCCGGGATCGCGGGGAAAAGCAGCGGCGACGTACGCGTACGCCGCATGCCGACACGGGCAAGAATTCCTGATGCGATCGATGCCTGTCGAGATGGCCGCTGTTGGATGGCACTGTTCGCTGCTATGATGGTGGCATCTCCGCCCGGGCCGCTGTGGAAGGCGTTGGTGGCGGTGCCAATGCCATTGGCCCATCGCGGTGAAACTCTTTCGCTGTGCGTGTATATGGGGGCGGTGAATGGTGATTGGGCAATCCGGTTGTCGCTCTGATAGTAGTAGTTCTGAACTTCTGGTTTTGTGGACGGTAGCGGCAGCCAGATGGCGCGCGGTCATCTTCTGTTTGAAAGAATGCTCTGGAGCAATGAGATATTTATATTCCGCTCCTGAGTGAACAGTAATACCATAGCAATAGTTTATTTAATTTAATTTTGCGGGGAGTTTAATTTAGTTGTAGTTTGCCCCCTTTTTCCTGAGAGCATGCATGCATTAATCTGCAAATCAGAGAGAGAGAGAGAGAGAGAGAGAGAGAGAGAGAGAGAGAGAAATGGTGCCTTTTTTTGCAGGAAATTTACATGTATTACTCATGTAGCAATGCAACAATCGGCATTACAAAGTTTGACGGCCTCATCAGGGCCATGGCCATCCTAGCCACACTGCCGTGCGACCGGTACTTGTACCCAAATTCGTCATAAAATAACTTACAAAATTCTGAGTAATACAAGAATTTCGTTGATCAATGAATGGCTTGATCTCACGAACAGTAAAGCAAAATCTCGATCTGCACATGTCCGCTTTCTTTACTAAGTTAACAGCTTGCAAGCAAACTGATTCGGCAGTTGGCTCCGATAAATTGCAAGCAAAAAAAAGCTTATTTAATCGCTAGCAGTTCAGCTTCGAGGGTGTCATGGCAATTAAGTAAATGACGGCATGTTGAAGAAACAATTATTCCTTACTGATCACACAGTATCATCCCTCAGCCCGCAGTACCATTAGATTCCACGAAGGACCCATCAACATTGGGCATCACCCATCCATCATCAGAAGCTAACCAGCGATGTGGGGTAGCAGATTGTGTCACGGATGCATTCGAATTAGCTAGATGGGAAATTCAACAACAACATGTTGAGAAAATTCCTTATTTAACACTATCTTAAAATCTGTTTCCTTATTTGATACTGGAAAATTTTTTCTTCCCTATTTGACACAAGTTCTAAATTTTATTCCTATATGACATTTCCGTCCATTTTGAGCCTAAATGACATATGAAAAGACTCTTTTGCCCCTCATGTGGTATGTGTGTGAGGGGCAATAGCGCACGCACGCAGCATCAGTGCGAGGGCAAGAGAACACACGCAGCAACACATACACATGTACCAACACACACGCACGCGCACACACACGCAACAACACGCACGCGCACGTGCACACACACACACGCAACAACATGCACGCGCACGTGCACACACACACGCACACACACGCAGCAACACACATGCACGCGCACACACACGCAGCAACACACACGCACGCAGCACACACACACATACACACACACGCAGCAGCAGCACACACACAGGCAGCACATAGGCACGCAACAGCACACACACGCGCGCGCACGTACACACGCAGTAGCAAACACACACTGCAGCACACATGCACACACACATGCAGCGGCAGCACACATGTGCGCGTGCACCCACACACGCAACAGCACACACGCGCGCGCACACACATACCGCATGAGGGGCAAAATCGTCTTTAAAGGTGTCATTTAGGCTCAAAATGGACAGAAGTGTCGTATAGGGAATAAAATTTAGGACTAGTGTCAAATAGGGAAGAATAACTTTTCCAGTGTCAAATAAGGAACCAGATTTTAAGACAGTGTCAAATAAGGAATTTTCTCCAACATGTTTGCCTTTAAGGTGATCCTTCTCAGGAGCTTGGATCGACACCAAGATGGGTTGCACATAGCTAGAGAAGAGTATCCTTGAGACCTCAATAGGAGGTTGAAGATTATAGTGCACACTTTAATTCCTGATATACCAGATCCTCCATAACAGCATCGAGAAATGAAGATGCAAGCCTTCTGCCGTATCCCATGCGGCATGCAATAACCATTCAGGGCCAGTGTTGATCATGTCACTAACTTTTAGTAAAGGAACACCACAGTCAGATGACATCTTTGTTGATTGGGGGTGATCACGACAGTCTGCTGCATCCCTAGTTCCATTCACAAGGGTACCTCGACGATCATCTAATTGATGGCTTGGTCGCTCTCGAATAGGGTGCAAATTAGTGACCCTTACGGTACCTTTTGGCTATGGATTACTCTTCAATTTTCTTTGGTAAAAGAAAGAACTAGTTTTCTAAAAATATGGGTTTACATTTTTATTTTACTTGATTGAACAAGTGTAGCTCATTTGATTGAACTAAAAAGAGTTAGAGAGTACCCTGAGGGACACAGATTTGCACCCCTACTATAGAAGCACTGCAATGCCATTGTCTATGATGGCGCTCAACAATATTTGTGACAGTTTGGGGCTCACGGGGTGGAGGGTAGTTCTGCCAACTGTAGCGATCCAAACTTACGCATTTTCTTTTGGGGGCTAGGTCTGGGACTCAGCTATACCGTGATTTTTTTTGCATCGAGATGTGTAGCTTTTGTGTTTTCTAGAAGAAGAAAAAGAACGAGGACAAAAGAAGTTCATCTTCATAATGCTTTCTCAGTGCTATATACTACTGCAATATTCATAGCTGTGTCTGCACAGTCACATCGGGTAGTAGATCCCTCTTTTTTTTCTCACGTCACGAGGCCATCAACTTAATGAATTCCGACCCGTCCTATTGGCGAGGAAATGGAGACGTGGACCTAGGTTGGTTGAACACTCATTTTGCCACAACTAAATTTAAGCATAGCATGGTCAAGGATATTGGTGCCACAGTTGCGAGTTGCGACATACTTTGGCAAAAAGTTGAGTCTATGACATGTGAGGCACACGAAATCAAAATGTAATGGCAACCATGTAGTGCATACGAGTTTTTTTTTTTACAAAGAGAACTCTTTATTAATCTATACTACTATATAGTACATCAATCTTGAATTGGACATGTAGCATCAATTGTAACCGTTGGTTTGCTAAATCCGATGGCTGGGAGCAGCAGGATTCGCGGTGAACAGTGACCTTATCTGTCTCCCCGGTGTTATGGAACCATCACCTCACCCTTTCCAGATAAGAAGGCCCATACATGATACCTCTTGGGCCATGTTGCAGACTAAGTAAATATGTGATGAGCCCAAGCAGATTGCAAGGAGAACGGGAATAACAGAAAACAAAGTACAAATTTCAAATTCTTCTATGTCTCATAATTGTGGTCTTGCGTACTAATCTACCTCTACTATACTTATATTCAGCATTCTTATACCAAAACAAAAAATACCATGAATCCATTAGCATGTATATGAACTTTTTCGTTTTGCCAAAATTACTCCATTAATTTTAAGACGTGCATTCCACGTGCATAAATACTAGTAGTAAGAAATAATGTGCAATGGTTTCATATAGTTCGACAATAGGCACGGACTAAATTTGCAGTGTTTTTTAGGCGTGCCAAATTTGCAGTTTAGAAGTGGACTTTCCATCCCGTCATCTAGCCCACCTAGCGCCCGTGAGGCAGCATGGGCTTTGCGGCTGCGCATACAGCCCCATCACGGCCTGGTGTGGTCGATAAAGATCCCGGCCCAAATGGGAAGCAAATAAACGGAAATACACCGCCCGCCCGCCAACAACGACGGAAGCCTAACCGAGCGCGGCGGCCGTGACGTGACTGAAGTTGGTATACGATTAGAGTCAAGACGAACAAAACAAGTTCCAGCGAGAAACAGCTCCCTTCTCCGGTGATCTTGGCGTCCGTATCCCTTCGCTGCACTGGCGTCTCGAGAACACAAACAAACTAGCATGCCGAACGATTCGAGACTTCCACGTTTCGGCAGATCATCCCCGTCTCAATTAGCATCATCGACCGCCTCTGCTGGCGTGTAGTTTTTGTTGCTCTGAAGCGCCGTCTCATCATCCGAGAACCTTTCTCTGTAACCAACCTAACGCCGCCGCTGCACGTCCGTTCCAAGCTAGCTAGAGTCTAGCTAAGGTTCATGTCGCCATCAGTTTCAAGCTGAGGACCGACGGAAGCAACAAAGAACTTAATTGAACTTGGGGAAAAGATTCTGCCATGCACGTAGGTACGGCCAGACAGAAAAGACCCCAACGGGACTCACCAGCTGCTGGATCGAGGATGCTTCCGAGAAACCTCCCGATCGAGACATGGCTTGCATGCGCACGCGTCGACCAAGCTCCGCCCCTCGGGTCCTCGTCGGCGCTCTTAGCCGCGGACTGTTTGCCGGTTTGGCGCCTACCCTCGCGCCGGCGCGGTGGCGCTGCCTTGCACCCTTCAAACACCACACCTGGCGCCGTCGGGGATACACGGCGGAGCCAAACGGACGGCCGTGGCTGCTCGCGCGCACCGGCCGGACCCCACCAGGAATGGACCCGGCCGGTGTGTTGCCGTGGCATACGGTGGCAGAGGAGTCCTTGTCCTCCCGTGGCCCGGACGGCTACGTATAGGGGGGGCATGGAAACTGTGGCTGCCGTTTCGTGCGGTCTCGGCTCGGCTGGCCACGCGGCCGCGGCCGCGGCCGTTGCCACTAGCACGCATGCGCGTAGACCGGAGCCGGACACAGCCAAGCCGACCGGACCGCTGTAGGTGCGTACGCATGGGCATGGGCATGGCATGGCAGGGTCACCTCGCTCCCCGTCTGAGCTGAACCCCGCGTCAAAGTGGCGTTGAGGGAAACGTCCTTGTTATTCAGTAACAGG
The DNA here is from genome assembly GCF_018294505.1 of Triticum aestivum. NCBI lineage: Eukaryota > Viridiplantae > Streptophyta > Magnoliopsida > Poales > Poaceae > Triticum > Triticum aestivum. The sequence goes on along the minus strand of NC_057809.1, from coordinate 554,604,750 downwards.
TTGACACCCTTGAACTTCATACCACATGTTCAACCGCTACTGGGTTGGGTTGTACTCCGACTTGTAGCGGTGTTTTTTTGCGCCGGAATGTCGACCTTTCGGCTTGCTTCTAGTTATGTCAATCATGGGTATCCGTCGTGTTCCGGTGATGGCTGGGCTGTGCTCCACATCGGCGCATGTGTTGGCGTGCTCAACACAATGGTGTCTGTGGTGGTAGATCTCGCGTCTTGGCAAATCCGCAATGTGTGGATTTCATCATGTTCCGAGGTTTTCGTGTGGTGGTTGCCGGGTGCCTTCGTCGTCGTTGGAGGCAGGAGAATTTCTAGATCACTAGGTCTGTGCATGTCCCTTCTAGCAATCGAGGGATTGCAGCAAGATCTCTTCATGGCAAGTTAGTGACACAACGGACTTTGTTTTCTCTGCTGCTCTTCGGATACGAAGTCTTGAGTTTTGAGGTGAAAAGCTTAGATGAAACTCTGACATTCATTGGTTGTACCTATAGTAGTGGTCTACGCTCCCTTGCTGAATACATTGTTTGGAGATTGGTCGAACTTTCTCTCCTCGGTGAAGACCTTTGTATGGGTATGTGGCCGGAGCCGGTGACGAGGGGCACTTGTGCGTCGATCCCTTGCCAGATGCATCGTTGTTGGGGAACCTTACTCAGTTACTCTAGTCCGGATGTTGCCAACGACATTGTAGTTATAGACATTTTTCCGTAGTCAGTCATTCGTCTCGTCTTGGCTTCTGCCGGTTTTCGTCTTCTTCTTTTATATAGTAATTTGGTTGTGTGCATCCTTGATGTCTCGAGTAGTTTTTATATTATGTTGTTGTAGAAGTTGGGTGTATTTGATATCAGTTTGATACTAGAATGAGGCCGGCTCCCAACCACTGCTCATCTTCTTGACGAACAACGTCGATGATGGCATGCGAGGAAGGTCGGGCTCCATTGAGGATGACGTTGTTGCGATGAGTCCACGTGCACCAGAACATAGAATCACCCCTGTCTAGAGATCCCTCTTTTCATGTTGTACCGTAGCAAGGTTGGTCCACCAGTTTATGATCTCCGACGTCGCATCCGGAACACATGGAGCGAGGCGCCACCATCCAAGTATCTCGAACCAAGCCGATCGAGTCACCACACAGTTTAGGAGCATTGTCGGGCTCTTGATCGCAAAGCGGACACCGAGGAGGGTGCTGCAGGCCCCTGCTTTGCGAACAATCAACAGTCCGGTACCGGCTATTAGGAACCAACGACTTGAAGAATTTGGCATATATGGAGGAGCCCATGATCGCTAAGATACTTCTATGGCAACTTTTTTTTTCTGATTATAGATGGCAATTTTTTTTATGGGTATTATAGATGGCAACTTAATTGGTAATCATAACCTCATGGAGGGAAAGAAAGAGGAGGGTCAAAAACTCTCAGGCACGTATTTAGAAAAATGAGATTGCTAAATCTCGGTCAACTAAGACTAGTCGATACTATATCCATTAGATATTATGTGAAGATCTGTGTAAGAAAAATAAAAAAAAAATTCTTTCTTCCTTTTTATATGTTTTGTCAGTTGAGATCTACCCACACCCTTCTAGAAAAAATCTCTCACGCACGTACCGGGCATGCTACTACGTAGGGAACAGCTGTTAACCGTTGATGTGATACGATACAAGCACTCTGCCGCTGGTCGACCACTTGATCTGCCACGTACGTGGCGCTCAGAGGAGTCCAAAAGTCCACACCGAACTGCCAGCCTGCTGCTCTTAAGAACACCTGGATGGTCGACAGTCCAAGTGCCAGATAACTCATATCTGGCCCGCGGCTCTCCTCTTCCTCCCGCCTGACCCGGCGCGACCCACGCGACGGCGACGTCCTCGGCCGCAAGCTCAACTCGCATGCACAGACGCGCCTACCTGGCTCTCCACACGCAGACGAGCTCAACACGGTGCAATTTTCTTCAACACGCGGGCTGGCTCCTCTGCTTCTGCCTCTATATAGCCCGAACTCCACAGTCGACGGACACTGCATGCGCGCCGAGAACATCCGCAGCCAGTCAGCTAGCTAGGTTCCCGGTTAGGCGCGGCGAGCTAGCGACGACGAGCCCCGGAGCCCGCCCACATGTCCCCCGGCGCGCGCTCCCGAAAGATGGAACACGCGCTGCTCGCCGCACTCCTGGCGTGCGCGCTCGCGTCGGCCGGTAGCGCGCAGCCGGCGGAGCCGGGGCAGGGGGGCTATGACAACGACGTGGCCGACCAGGAGATGCGCGTCAGCACGACCATGGTCGCGCTGCTGGCCGCCGTCGTCGCCGTGTTCTTCTTCATCCTCGCCTCCATCATCTACCTCCGCCACTGCACCGGCTACTCGTACCCCCACGCCCCGCGGCCGGACGACTCCCGCGGCTCCGGCCCCGGCGCCGGCTTCTCGAGCTTCATCGCCAGGCGGCAGCAGCGGCGGGCGGCGACGCGCGGGCTCGCCGCCGAGGTGGTCGAGGCGTTCCCCACCATGCGCTACGCGGAGGCCAAGGCGCTGCGCGTGGGGAGGAAGGCGGCGCCCCCGCTGGAGTGCGCGGTGTGCCTCAGCGAGTTCGAGGACGAGGACAGGCTCCGGCTGCTGCCCAAGTGCAGCCACGCCTTCCACCCGGACTGCATCGGCGAGTGGCTCGCCAGCCACGTCACCTGCCCGGTCTGCCGCCGCAACCTCGACCCTAGCAAGGACGGCGGCAGCGACGACGAGGCGAGTAAGCCCCCGGTGCCGGAAGCCAACAGCAGCTCCAGCGAAATCACCGTGGTACGCCACCACCAAGCAGACAGCGGCGCGCGACCAGCGGCCGTGGTCATCGACGTGGTGACGGAGGAGGAGGCCGAGCAGCGCAGGAAGGAGGCGATGGAGCTGCAGCGGATAGGGACCCAGCGGCGCGCGATGCGGTCGGGGTCGCGGCCGGCCGGGACGAAGGCCGCGAAGCTTGTCCGGTCGTACTCCGCCGGCCACTCCCTCGCCGTAGTCCGGCTCGACCGCGACCTGGAGCGGTTCACGCTGTGGCTGCCGGAGCACGTGCGCAGGGAGATGGTCGCCGCTGCCGGGGAGCAGAGCTCGTATCGTCGCGCGCAGAGAGCCGGCAGATGGCCATCGTTCCTAAGGTACACCAGGACGTTGTCGGGAAGGTTCTTCTCGACGCCGAGGAGAACGGAAAGCTCCGAGGGAGGGGAGGCGTCCTCGTCGTCGTCGACGAGGATTAGAGGGAAGCGCGTGGCCGCCGTCGATTTCCTCGAAGGTTCTCCTCTGGGCGGCGGCGTGTCTAATGCCAAGGTCGGCTCTGTGGCCGGCGATGTCGACAAGGCAGCTAGCCGGCAGGTTCGAACGTAGAAAAGAAACGGGACTTTTGAATCTACTAGAAGCGGTGTTCTTCCACGCATGCGGGGAATCTGTCTGTGCTATTAATCCAAGAAAGAGACTGTAATCACCGCATGCAGAATGCTCAAGGAGCCCTGTGGAGGCACCTGAATTATTTTTTTCTGCGTCAGTCTTATTTAATTTCCATATCTAGTCATCTTTTTTGTTTGAAAATTCCATAGTCATCTGATATATGACACTGAAGCTTGTGTTTTACTAACGAATTGGGACTGGATACAACCTGGTTCTTAAAAAAAAAGGGACCGGATACACCCTCAATCCACTTGGAAATTGAAGTGCATACTAGGGTTTTGACCTTTTTTTTGGGGGGGGGGGGGGGGGGGGGGGGGGGGGGGGAGATGGGGTTTTATTTCATAATGATAGAGTTACAATCAAATGACAGTAGTTGATCTATACAAGGGGGTCCTTGACCAAGCCGCACAACCATGACCCATTCATTACCACTATATACAGCCAAACGACCTGCTACCCTATTTTGTTCTCTCAAAAGTTTCTAAGGAATAAACTCCCAAACAAGCATGTGTTCCTTGATCTTTGCAACTAAGTGACTATATGCCGACCTGGATAGCCAAATATCATGAAGACATGACAGGTCCGAACGTAGACAAGAAACGGGACTTTTGAATCTACTAGAAAGTGGTGTTCTTCCATGCATGCAGGAATCTATCTGTACAATTAATTCAAGAAAAAGACTGTAATCTAATTACCGCATGGACTAAGAGCATCTTCAGCCGTTGAGCCCTCAGGAGGCATTTTTTCGCCGCTTGGGGGGGGGGGGGGGTTGCCGGCGGAAATTTTGGCCTGAGGGTGAAAAAGTTTTTAACCGTGTCCACCCCCAAGCCGTGCCCATGCCGTGCCCACCCCCGGCTACGGCCGGCCCGGCCTCACCGCCGAGCTCGAGCAGAGCAGCATGAGCCCTGAGCTCCACCGGCGCCTTCCTTGACCGGGGCTTCCACCGCCTGCTGGTGCAGCGCGCCACTGCCACCTCCGGCTATGACCCGTCCCTGCTCCGCGGCGTCTCAGTGCGGGGCGCGTCATCCAGCCCATGCCCCCCGACGAGCCCTCCGTGCTCCGCTTCAACGAGAGCCTCGCCTTCGAGCCCGTCGCCTCCCGCGACAGCCTCGTCGTGCTCCGCCGGCGCCCCCGCGCGCTCTTCAGGCAGTCCATCGAGAAGGGGCGAGTTCAGGGCAGCCGGTCTTCAACGTGCCGAGGGGGGTGAGGGAGTCCTGGATTAGGGGGTGTCCGGATGGCCGGACTATACCTTCAGCCGGACTCTTGGACTGTGAAGATACAAGATTGAAGACTTCGTCCCGTGTCCGGAAGGGACTTTCCTTGGCGTGGAAGGCAAGCTTGGCGATACGGATATGTAGATCTCCTACCATTGTAACCGACTCTATGTAACCCTAACCCTCTCCGGTGTCTATATAAATCGGAGGGTTTTAGTCCGTAGGACAACATACAGAACAACGATCATACAATAGGCTAGCTTCTAGGGTTTAGCCTCTCCGATCTCGTGGTAGATCTACTCTTGTACTACCCATATCATCAATATTAATCAAGCAGGACGTAGGGTTTTACCTCCATCAAGAGGGCCCGAACCTGGGTAAAACTTCGTGTCCCTTGCCTCCTGTTACCATCCGGCCTAGACGCACAGTTCGGGACCCCCTACCCGAGATCTGCCGGTTTTGACACCGACATTGGTGCTTTCATTGAGAGTTCCTCTGTGTCGTCACCACCAGGAAGGATGCCTCGCCCCGTCTTTAAAGACGGCACCGTTGCTAAGGGAGCTTTGGCTGTCGGCCAAACCCTCCGGCTAGGTGGTTTTCTTATGACCGCCTGTTCAGCTTCTGCGCCGACGATGACCTCTCGAGCCATCGAAAACAATCTTCATGTCAGCTCGGAACTCGCCGAGCAGTTAGATCCAATGGAGCTCTCCTCCATAAACGAGCTCTTGGATCGCATCGCCGCCCTGGGAGTCGCTACGGATTACGACCAGATTGGGCCTAAACCCGATCTGAGAGAGTTTAACTCTCCCCAAGTCACCCATCACGTTGCCGTGGTAGAGGGACAGTGCGACGACCTTTCATCTATCTTAAGCACTAGCTACATCCGGATTCCCGATCCCTCCAAGCCGGATACCCGCGGAGGGGAGGATATCACTCAAGACCTGAACTTAGAGTCAGGCGACGGGCTGGATTCATTGGACAACATCCAGGAATCCAAATTTTCGAGTTCGGAAATCCCTCGGCCTCTGAGCCTCAGATTGGGTGAGGCTTCGGATTTAATTCCACCCACCCACCCGAACATAAGCAATCTATCCCAAATCAGGCAAGAGCCCGAAGAAACAGTACATCATTACTGGGTCAGATTCCTCCTGGTTAGGAACAGGATAAGGGACTGCCCCGAGGAAGACGCAATCTCAATCTTCTGCAATAATTGCACGGACAAGGGAATCCTCAACGCCATAAGTCGCCGTGATATCACACGCTTCACTGACTTGGCGTCCATTGTACGAAAGTACTATGCGATGGAAAGCGCCTGGAAAACCGAAATAAAATTTTGGGACGATCCAGCCCTGAATACAAACCCAGTCGGAAATAAAAGGGTGCATCATCGCCAGACACCCGGGTCAAACACCAAAAAGCAAAAACCCTCTACAGGGCATGGAACCGTACTAGAAGGATGGCTTAATGGACCCTGTAAAATTCACAGTACAGAGGACGCCACACCAACTCACAGCCTTAGAGCATGTTGGATACTCCGGCAGGTGGCCAAAATTGGTGAAGATCTCGTAATTCCGGAGGCCACAGAAAGCCACCCAGAGACACCAATACGGTATTAACAGTCTTCGAGACTTTCGCATCAAATAATATGCGAAAAAGGACACTCCGCAGCCTTGCCGAAGTCTACCAAGTAGCAACAATAAACCCATGGAGTGACACGACTATTACCTTTAACGCCAGTGATGAACCTAAATTCCGAACAGCCCGAGCACCAGCCGCATTGGTCCTCAGTCCAATAGTGGACGACTTTCGTCTTACCAAGGTACTCATGGACGGCGGCAGCGGATTGAACCTCATTTATGAGGAAACCCTTCAAAAAATGGAAATAGACTGGAACCGCATTGAGCGAAGCAACACAACCTTTAGAGGAATAATCCCCAGTCAGGAAGCGCGCTGTACAGGAAAAATCACACTAGATGTGGTGTTCGGCACGCCGGATAATTACAGGTCCGAAGAGGTCACGTTGCATGTGGCTCCGTTCAGCAGCGGTTATCACGCTCTGCTAGGGCGGGAAGCGTTTACAATCTTCCAAGCAATACCCCATTACGGGTACATGAAGCTCAAGATGCCCGGGCCTAACGGGATCATCACTCTCGCTAGTGATCCGGACATAGCACTCCGCGCCGAAAACAAGACAGCCGCACTAGCCCTCGAGGCATTATCCGAAGCCCTAGCGGCTGAGGAACTGACTGCGCTGCGCTCCACGGTGAATAGGGACGATGTGGTACTCGACAAAAGATCCAAGTCCACCTCCTTTAAACCGGCGGACGAAATAGTCAAATTCCAGGCCCATCCAATGGACCCCAACAAAACAGCTTCCATCGGGGCACAGTTAAACCCTGATGTATATGCCGCATTGCGAGAGTTCCTACAAGAGAACTGGGACATTTTTGCCTGGCACTCTTCAGACATGCCAGGAATCCCACGCAGGCTGGCCGAGCACAGCTTAAATATCCTAAAAGGATTCAAACCTGTCAAACAAGCTCTTCGGCGTTTTTCCGAACCCAAGAGACAGGCCATGGGAGAGGAGCTAGCAAAGCTATTGGAGGCCGGATTCATCAGAGATATAAAACATCCGGACTGGCTAGAAAACCTAGTGATGGTACCAAAGAATGACAAATCCTGGCGCCTGTGCGTTGATTTTAAAGACCTTAACAAGGCTTGCCCAAAGGATCCCTTCCCCATCCCCCGCATCGATCAAATTATCAACGCTACCGCAGGACACGATTCGTTGTGTTTCCTCGATGCATATTCCGGCTACCATCAAATCAAGATGGCAGAATCAGGCCAAGTCGCAACGGCATTTATCACACCATACGGCCCATTCTGCTTCAACACAATGCCCTTCGGGCTCAAAAATGCCGGCGCAACATATCAGCGCATGATTCAGACATGTCTGGCAAACCAGATCGGCAAAACAGTGGAGGCATATGTAGATGATGTGGTCATCAAAACAAGACATGTCGAATCTCTAGTAGACGACTTAAGACTCACATTTGATAACCTCTGAACATACGACATCAAGCTCAACCCAGAAAATGCGTTTTCGGCATTCCAACCGGAAAGCTCTTGGGCTTCATTGTATCCGGTAGAGGAATTGAAGCAAATCCAGCCAAGATCCGAGCTCTGTCACAATTGGATATCCCAAAGGACCTCAAACAAATACAAAAGTTAACCGGATGCGTGGCAGCTCTAAGCCGCTTTATCTCCCGCTTGGGAGAAAAGGCCCTACCCCTTTACCGCCTCCTTTGGCGCACCGAACACTTTGAATGGACGGATGCAGCCACGGCCGGACTCGACGAAATAAAAGCCATATTGGCAACAAACCCAGTCCTGGCCGCGCCAAACATTGGCGAACCAATGCTATTGTACATTGCAGCAACACATCAGGTTGTAAGCGTAGTGCTCGTCGTCGAACGAGAAATGGACGGACACAAATTCCCCCTTCAGAAGTCAGTCTATTATGTGTCCACAGTCCTCACTCCATGCAAATCACGGTACCCGCATTATCAAAAGATTGCTTACGCAGTATTCATGGCATCCCGGAAGCTACGACACTACTTTCAAGAGTGTTCAATAACAGTAGCCTCGGAAGTACCACTTAACGATATTATAAACAACCGTGATGCAACAGGCCGGATTGCAAAATGGGCCATTGAGCTCCTCCCGTTCGACATAACTTATAAGCCACGGCGAGCCATCAAGTCGCAAGTTTTGGCCGACTTCGTCGCAGAATGGACGGAGGCCAAACTCCCTAAAGAGTACGGCACATATTCAAATTGGATCATGCATTTCGACGGCTCCAAGATGCTGGCCGGACTAGGGGCTGGCGTCGTTTTTGTTGGGGAACGTAGCAGAATTTTAAAATTTTCTACGCATCACCAAGATCAATCTATGGAGTCATCTAGCAACGAGGGAGAGAGGAGTGCATCTACATACCCTTGTAGATCGCGAGCGGGAGTGTTCAAGTGAACGGGGATGATGGAGTCATACTCGCCGTGATCCAAATCACCGATGACCAAGTGCCGAACGGACAACACCTCCACGTTCAACACACGTATGGTTGGGAAGACGTCTCCTCCTTATTGATCTAGCAAGGGGGAAGGAGAGGTTGATGAAGATCCAGCAGCACGACAGCGTGGTGGTGGATGCAGCAGGATCCCGGCAGGGCTTCGCCAAGCACAAGCAGGGAGGAGAGGTGTTACGGAGGGAGAGGGAGGCGCCAAGAGCAAGGTGCGACTGCCCTCCCTCCCTTCCACTATATATAGGGGCTAGGGGGGGCACATGCCCCCTTGGAGATCCCATCTAAAAGGGGGGGCCTGGGGGCAACGGCCCCCTTAGGGTTTCCAACTAGGGGGGCACATGCCCCCTCGGGGGGCAACGGCCCCCTAGGGTTTCCAACCCTAGGCGCCTTAGGCCCTTGGGTGGGGCGCACCAGCCCATCAGGGGCTGGTTCCCATGCCACTTCAGCCCATGGGGCCCTCCGGGATAGGTGGCCCCATCCGGTGGACCCCCGGGACCCTTCCGGTGGTCCCGGTACAATACCGGTAACCCCCGAAACCTTCCCACTGGCCGAAACTGAACTTCCTATATATAAATCTTTACCTCCGGACCATTCTGGAACTCCTCCTGGTGTCCGGGATCTCATCCGGGACTCCGAACAACTTTCAGGTTACTGCATACTAATATCTCTACAACCCTAGCGTCACGGAACCTTAAGTGTGTAGACCCTACGGGTTCGGGAGAGACGCAGACATGACCGAGACGCCTCTCCGGTCAATAACCAACAACGGGATCTGGATACCCATGTTGGCTCCCACATGCTCCTCGATGATCTCATCGAATGAACCACGATGTCGAGGACTTAATCAATCCCGTATTCAATTCCCTTTGTCAATCGGTACGTTACTTGCCCGAGACTCGATCGTCGGTATCCCAATATCTTGTCAATCTCGTTACCGGCAAGTCACTTTACTCGTACCGTAATGCATGATCCCGTGATCAACCACTTGATCACATTGAGCTCATTATGATGATGCATTACCGAGTGGGCCCAGAGATACCTCTCCGTCATACGGAGCGACAAATCCCAGTCTCGATTCGTGCCAACCCAACAGACACTTTCGGAGATACCTGTAATGTACCTTTATAGCCACCCAGTTACATTGTGACATTTGGCACACCCAAGGCATTCCTACGGTATCCGGGAGTTGCACAATCTCATGGTCTAAGGAAATGATACTTGACATTCAGAAAAGCTACAACAAACGAACTACACGATCTTTGAGCTAAGCTTAGGATTGGGTCTTGTCCATCACATCATTCTCCTAATGATGTGATCCCGTTATCAATGACATCCAATGTCCATAGTCAGGAAACCATGACTATCTTTTGATCAACGAGCTAGTCAACTAGAGGCTCACTAGGGACGTGTTGTGGTCTATGTATTCACACATGTATTACGATTTTCGGATAACACAATTATAGCATGAACAATAGACAATTATCATGAACAAAGAAATATAATAATAATCATTTTATTATTGCCTCTAGGGCATATTTCCAATAGTCTCCCACTTGAACTAGAGTCAATATTCTAGTTACATTGTGATGAATCAAACACCCATGCAGTTCTGGTGTTGATCATGTTTTGCTCTAGGGAGAGGTTTAGTCAATGGATCTGCTACATTCAGGTCCGTATGTACTTTACAAATCTCTATGTCTCCACTTTGAACACTTTCACGAATGGAGTTGAAGCGACGCTGGATATGCCTGGTCTTCCTGTGAAACCTGGGCTCCTTGGCAAGGGCAATAGCTCCAGTGTTGTCACAGAAGAGAGTCATCGACCCCGACGCATTGGGTATGACTCCTAGGTCGATGATGAACTCCTTCACCCAGATTGCTTCTTGTGCTGCCTCCGAGGCTGCCATGTATTCTGCTTCACATGTAGATCCCGCCACGATGCTTTGTTTGCAACTACACCAGCTTACTGCCCCACCATTCAAAATATACATGTATCCGATTTGTGACTTAGAGTCATCCAGATCTGTGTCAAAGCTAGCGTCGACGTAACCCTTTATGACGAGCTCTTCGCCACCTCCATAAATGAGAAACATATCCTTCGGTCCTTTACAGGTACTTCGGGATGTTTTTGACCGCTGTCCAGTGTTCCTTGCCAGGATTACTTTGGTACCTACCTACCAAACTTACGGCAAGGTTTACATCAGGTCTTGTACACAGCATGGCATACATAATAGACCCTATGGCTGAGGCATAGGGGATGACACTCATCTCTTCTATATCTTTTGCCGTGGTCGGGCATTGAGCCGTGCTCAATCGCACACCTTGCAATACAGGCGAGAACCCCTTCTTGGACTGATCCATATTGAACTTCTTCAATATCTTGTCAAGGTACGTACTTTGTGAAAGACCGATGAGGCATCTCGATCTATCTCTATAGATCTTGATGCCTAATATATAAGCAGCTTCTCCAAGGTCCTTCATTGAAAAACACTTGTTTAAATAGGCCTTTATGCTTTCCAAGAATTCTATATCATTTCCCATCAACAGTATGTCATCCACATATAATATGAGAAATGCTACAGAGCTCCCACTCACTTTCTTGTAAACGCAGGCTTCTCCATAAGTCTGCATAAACCCAAACGCTTTGATCATCTCATCAAAGCGAATGTTCCAACTCCGAGATGCTTGCACCAGCCCATAGATTGAGCGTTGGAGCTTGCACACCTTGTTAGCATTCTTAGGATCGACAAAACCTTCCGGCTGCATCATATACAATTCTTCCTTAAGAAAGCCGTTAAGGAATGCCGTTTTGACGTCCATTTGCCATATCTCATAATCATAGAATGCGGCAAATGCTAACATGATTCTGACGGACTTCAGCTTCGCTACGGGTGAGAAAGTCTCATCGTAGTCAACCCCTTGTACTTGTCGATAACCCTTAGCGACAACTTGAGCCTTATAGATGGTCACATTACCATCCGCGTCTGTCTTCTTCTTAAAGATCCATTTATTTTCTATGGCTCGCCGATCTTCGGGCAAGTCAGTCAAAGTCCATACTTTGTTTTCATACATGGATTCTATCTCGGATTTCATGGCTTCTAGCCATTTGTCGGAATCTGGGCCCGCCATCGCTTCTTCATAGTTTGAAGGTTCTCGGTTGTCTAACAACATGATTTCCAAGACAGGGTTGCCGTACCACTCTGGTGCGGAACGTGTCCTTGTGGACCTACGAAGTTCAGTAGGAGCTTGATCCGAAGTATCTTGATCATCATCATTAACTTCCTCTCTAATCGGTGCAGGCACCACAGGAACATTTTCCTGAGCTGCGCTACTCTCTGCTTCAAGAGGCAGTACTTCATCAAGCTCTACTTTCCTCCCACTTACTTCTTTCGAGAGAAACTCCTTCTCTAGAAAGGATCCATTCTTCGCAACGAAGATCTTGCCTTCGGATCTGAGGTAGAAGGTATACCCAATGGTTTCCTTAGGGTATCCTATGAAGACACATTTTTTTGACTTGGGTTCGAGCTTTTCAGGTTGAAGTTTCTTGACATAAGCATTGCATCCCCAAACTTTTAGAAACGACAGCTTAGGTTTCTTCCCAAACCATAATTCATACGGTGTCGTCTCAACGGATTTTGACGGAGCCCTTTTTAAAGTGAATGCGGCAGTCTCTAAAGCATAGCCCCAAAATGATAGCGGTAAATCGGTAAGAGACAGCATAGATCGCACCATATCTAATAGAGTGCGATTACGACGTTCAGACACACCATTACCCTGAGGTGTTCCAGGCGGCGTGAGTTGTGAAAGTATTCCACATTTTCTTAAGTGTGTGCCAAATTCGTGACTCAAGTATTCTCCCCCACGATCTGATCGCAAGAACTTGATTTTCCTGTCACGTTGATTCTCAACCTCACTCTGAAATTCCTTGAACTTTTCAAAGGTCTCAGACTTGTGTTTCATTAAGTAGACATACCCATATCTACTCAAGTCATCAGTGAGGGTGAGAACATAAGGATAGCCACCGCGAGCCTCAACACTCATTGGACCGCACACATCAGTATGTATGATTTCCAATAAGTTGGTTGCTCGCTCCATTGTTCCTGAGAACGGAGTCTTGGTCATTTTACCCATGAGGCATGGTTCGCACGTGTCAAATGATTCGTAATCAAGAGACTCTAAAAGTCCATCTGCATGGAGGTTCTTCATGCGTTTGACACCTCTGTGACCAAGGCGGCAGTGCCACAAGTATGTGGGACTATCATTATCAACCTTACATCTTTTGGTATTCACACTATGAATATGTGTAGCATTACGCTCGAGATTCATTAAGAATAAACCATTCACCATCGGAGCATGACCATAAAACATATCTCTCATATAAATAGAACAACCATCATTCTCGGATTTAAATGAGTAGCCATCTCAAATTAAACGAGACCCTGATACAATGTTCATGCTCAAAGCTGGCACTAAATAACAATTATTGAGGTTTAAAACTAATCCCATAGGTAAATGTAGAGGTAGCATGCCGACGGCGATCACATCGACCTTAGAACCATTCCCGACGCGCATCGTCACCTCGTCCTTCGCCAGTCTCCGCTTATTCCGCAGCTCCTGCTTTGAGTTACAAATGCGAGCAACCGCACCGGTATCAAATACCTAGGAGCTACTACGAGTACTGGTAAGGTACACATTAATTACATGTATATCACATATACCTTTCGTGATGCCGACCTTCTTGTCCGCTAAGTATTTGGGGCAGTTCCGCTTCCAGTGACCACTTCCCTTGCAATAAAAACACTCAGTCTCGGGCTTGGGTCCATTCTTTGGCTTCTTCCCGGCAGCTTGCTTACTGGGCGCGGCAACTCCCTTGCCGTCCTTCTTGAAGTTCTTCTTACCCTTGCCTTTCTTGAACTTAGTGGTTTTATTCACCATCAACACTTGATGTTCCTTTTTGACTTCTACCTCTGCTGATTTCAGCATTGCAAATACTTCATGAATGGTCTTTTCCATCCCCTGCATATTGAAGTTCATCACAAAGCTCTTGTAGCTCGGTGGAAGCGACTGAAGGATTATGTCAATGACCGCGTCATCCGGGAGATTAACTCCTAGCTGAGTCAAGCGGTTATGCAACCCAGACATTTTGAGTATGTGCTCGCTGACAGAACTATTTTCCTCCATCTTACAGCTGAAGAACTTGTCGGAGACTTCATATCTCTCGACCCGGGCATGAGCTTGAAAAACCATTTTCAGCTCTTCGAACATCTCATATGCTTCGTGTCTCTCGAAACGCTTTTGGAGCCCCGGTTCTAAGATGTAAAGCATGCCGCACTGAACGAGGGAGTAATCATCAGCACGTGTCTGCCAAGCGTTCATAACGTCTTGGTTCTGTGGGACGGGTGCGTCACCTAGCGGTGCTTCTAGGAGATAATCTTTCTTGGCAGCTATGAGGATGATCCTCAGGTTTCGGACTCAGTCCGTATAGTTGCTGCCATCGTCTTTCAGCTTGGTTTTCTCTAGGAACGCATTGAAGTTGAGGACAACGTGGGCCATTTTATCTACAAGACATATTGTAAAGATTTTAGACTAAGTTCATGATAATTAAGTTCATCTAATCAAATTATTAAATGAACTCCCACTCAGATAGACATCCCTCCAGTCATCTAAGTATAACATGATCCGAGTTAACTAGGCCGTGTCCGATCATCACGTGAGACGAACTAGTAAACATCGGTGAACATCTTCATGTTGATCGTATCTTCTATACGACTCATGCTTGACCTTTCGGTCTTCTATGTTCCGAGGCCATGTCTGTACATGCGAGGCTCGTCAAGTCAACCTAAGTGTATTGCGTGTGTAAATATGTCTTACACCCGTTGTATTCGAATGTTAGAATCTATCACACTCGATCATCACGTGGTGCTTCAAAACAACGAACCTTCGCAATGGTGCATAGTTAGGGGGAACACTTTCTTGAAATTATTACGAGGGATCATCTTATTTAAGATACCGTCGTTCTAAGCAAATAAGATGTAAAACATGATAAACATCACATGCAATCAAATCGTGACATGATATGGCCAATATCATTTGCTCCTTTGATCTCTATCTTCGGGGCTCCATGATCATCGTTGTCACCGGCATGACACCATGATCTCCATCATCATGATCTCCATCATCGTGTCTTCTTGAAGTTGTCTCGTCATCTATTACTTCTACTACTATGGCTAACGCTTTAGCAATAAAGTAAAGTAATTACATGACGTTTATGTTGACATGCAGGTCATAAATAAATAAAGACAACTCCTATGGCTCCTGCCGGTTGTCATACTCATCGACATGCAAGTCGTGATTCCTATTACAAGAACATGATCAATCTCATACATCACATATATCATTCATCATTCACCACAACCTTTGGCCATATCACATCACAAAACACTTGCTGCAAAAACAAGTTAGACGTCCTCTAATTGTTGTTGCAAGTTTTTACGTGGCTGCTATAGGTTTCTAGCAAGAACGTTTCTTACCTATGCCAAAACCACAACGTGAATTGCCAATTTCTATTTACCCTTCATAAGGACCCTGTTCATCGAATCCGATCCGACTAAAGTGGGAGAGACAGACACCCGCCAGCCACCTTATGCAACTAGTGCATGTCAGTCGGTGGAACCGGTCTCACGTAAACGTACGTGTAAGGTTGGTCCAGGCCGCTTCATCCCACGATGCCGCCGAATCAAGATAAGACTAGTAACGGCACGCAAATTGACAATATCGACGTCCACAACTACTTTGTGTTCTACTCGTGCATAGTAACTACGCATAGACCTAGCTCATGATGCCACTATTGGGGAACGTAGCAGAATTTTAAAATTTTCTACGCATCACCAAGATCAATCTATGGAGTCATCTAGCAACGAGGGAGAGAGGAGTGCGTCTACATACCCTTGTAGATCGCGAGCGGAAGCGTTCAAGTGAACGGGGATGATGGAGTCGTACTCGCCGTGATCCAAATCACCGATGACCAAGTGCCGAACGGACAACACCTCCGTGTTCAACACACGTACGGTTGGGAAGACGTCTCCTCCTTCTTGATCCAGCAAGGGGGAAGGAGAGGTTGATGAAGATCCAGCAGCACGACGGCATGGTGGTGGATGCAGAAGGATCCCGGCAGGGCTTCGCCAAGCACAAGCGGGGAGGAGAGGTGTTACGAAGGGAGAGGGAGGCGCCAAGAGCAAGGTGTGGCTGCCCTCCCTCCCTTCCACTATATATAGGGGCTGGGGGGGGCGCATGCCCCCTTGGAGATCCCATCTAAAAGGGGGGGTGGCCCCTGGGGGCAACGGCCCCCTTAGGGTTTCCAACCAGGGGGGTGCATGCCCCCTCGGGGGGCAACGGCCCCCTAGGGTTTCCAACCCTAGGTGCCTTGTGCCCTTGGGTGGGGTGCACCAGCCCATCAGGGGCTGGTTCCCATGCCACTTCAACCCATGGGGCCCTCCGGGATAGGTGGCCCCATCCGGTGGACCCCTGGGACCCTTCCGGTGGTGCCAGTACAATACCGGTAACCCCCGAAACCTTCCCGCTGGCTGAAACTGGACTTCCTATATATAATTCTTTACCTCCGGACCATTCCGGAACTCCTCGTGACGTCCGGGATCTCATCCAAGACTCCGAACAACTTTCAGGTTACTGCATACTAATATCTCTACAACCCTAGCGTCACCGAACCTTAAGTGTGTAGACCCTACGGGTTCGGGAGACACGCAGACATGACCGAGATGCCTCTCCGGTCAATAACCAACAACGGGATCTGGATACCCATGTTGGCTCCCACATGCTCCTCGATGATCTCATCGGATGAACCACGATGTCGAGGACTTATTCAATCCCGTATTCAATTCCCTTTGTCAATCGGTACGTTACTTGCCCGAGACTCGATCGTCGGTATCCCAATACCTTGTTCAATCTCGTTACCGGCAAGTCACTTTACTCGTACCGTAATGCATGATCCCGTGATCAACCACTTGATCACATTGAGCTCATTATGATGATGCATTACCGAGTGGGCCCAGAGATACCTCTCCGTCATATGGAGCGACAAATCCCAGTCTCGATTCGTGCCAACCCAACAAACACTTTTGGAGATACCTGTAATGTACCTTTATAGCCACCCAGTTATGTTGTGACGTTTGGCACACCCAAGGCATTCCTACGGTATCCAGGAGTTGCACAATCTCATGGTCTAAGGAGATGATACTTGACATTCAGAAAAGCTACAGCAAACGAACTACTCGATCTTTGAGCTAAGCTTAGGATTGGGTCTTGTCCATCACATCATTCTCCTAATGATGTGATCCCGTTATCAATGACATCCAATGTCCATAGTCAGGAAACCATGACTATCTTTTGATCAACGAGCTAGTCAACTAGAGGCTCACTAGGGACGTGTTATGGTCTATGTATTCACACATGTATTACGATTTCCGGATAACACAATTATAGCATGAACAATAGACAATTATCATGAACAAAGAAATATAATAATAACCATTTTATTATTGCCTCTAGGGCATATTTCCAACAGTTTTGACGTCCCCCACAGGAGACATAGTTCAATACGTACTCCAGATTATGTACACAGACTCCAACAATGCAGCCGAATATGAGGCCCTTTTACATGGTCTCCGGATGGCAGTATCCATGGGCATTCAATGCCTAGAGGTGCGCGGGGACTCGAACCTCACAATATCCCAAATAAATGGAGACTTCGATGCCAAGGATCCAAAAATGGCAGCTTACCGCAACGCCGTTCTAAAAATGTCAGCTCGGTTCGAAGGGCTTGAATTTCACCATATAGCCCGAGAAAATAATCAGGCGGTAGATGTCCTGGCACGCATCGGTGCAAAACACGATGTAGTCCCCCCAACATCTTCTTGGAAAGGCTGTTCAAGCCATCCGTAGTATGGGAAGGGGAGCCGAACAATAAGAGCCCGGACCCAACCGCACTGCCCGACACCGAACATTCTGACACAATCGGAGGCTCTGCCAATGAAATAACACCTTCAGCCCATGTAATAATGGTCGTCATCGCCCCATGGACAGAACCATTTCTCGCCTACCTTACTAGGAAGGAACTCCCTGAGGACCAAAATGAGGCACGCTGCATAGTGCGGCGATCCAAAGCCTACAAAGTCCATGAGGGAGAGCTTTATAAGAAAAGCACTGCCGGAGTCCTTCAAAGGTGCATCTCCGAAGAGGAAGGGCGGAACCTCCTGGCTGAAATTCATGCCGGACTCGGCGGTCATCACGCTGCAGCTTGGTCCCTTGTAAGCAAGGCCTTCCATACAGGCTTTTATTGGCCGACGGCCCGGGCAGACACCCAGGACTTAGTCCAACGATGCGCCGATTGCCAGCTCTTTGCAAACCAAAGCCATATGCCACCCACCGCCCTCCAAACTATCCCCATCACTTGGCCCTTCGCGATCTGGGGGCTTGACATGGTTGGACCCCTTAAAGGCGGAACCCACAAGCAAAAATACTTACTGGTCATGGTGGATAAGTTCACCAAATGGATAGAAGCCAAGCCTGTTAAGACGGCCGAATCCGGACCGATGATAGACTTTATATCCGGGGTTGTACACCGTTACGGCGTCCCCCACAACATCATCACTGATAACGACATGAACTTTACGGCCGACGAGGTAAAACTCTGGTGCAAAAACATGGGCATCAAGCTCGATTATGCTTCCGTCTATCACCCACAAACTAACGGCCAGGTCGAACGTGCAAATGGTCTTATCATGAGCGGCATCAAACCCAGATTAGTGCGGTCCCTCAAGGAATCTAACACTCACTGGGTAGAGGAGCTCGACTCCGTACTCTAGGGGCTGCGGACCACACTGAATCACACCACCGGATACACACCATTCTTTATGGTGTACAGCGCAGAGGCAGTTTTGCCTTGCAACATAATTCATGACTCACCTCGAGTGCGCATGTACGAAGAAAGAGAAGCTGAGCTTGATCGGCAGGACAGTTTGGACGCATTGGAGGAGGAGCGTGACGTGGCAAAAGCCCGTTCCGCATTCTATCAACAGCAGGCTCGAAGATACCAAAGCAGAGAAGTACGGGCCAAAAATTACAATGTTGGCGAATTAGTTCTACGCCTGCCAGACAAGAAAAAGGACAAACTCAAGCCCAAGTGGGAAGGTCCCTTCATAATTGACCAAGTCCTGACTGGTGGAGCGTACCGCCTGCGAGATGCATCGGATAACCGACTCGAGCCGAACCCATGGAACGTAGCCCGTCTCCGAAGATTCTATGCCTAGCGCCGGACTCTGTGTTCGTCTCCTTCCTCTGTCCATTTTTTATATACTGTCTGTCTTACATTTCTCTCCTTCTCCCCTTCATTTCTCTTATATCCTTTAAAGGCTCATCAAATGACGTGCTATTCGCACTCATTAAACCTGGGGGCTTCTTTTAACAGAAGCTTATTTATACGGGCTTCATGCCCAACACATGTGTTACACTTTCCGCATGTACCTTTTATTTCACCATTATATGCATCGATATGACTTAAGTTTTGGCCAAGCTGGGTTGCCTGGCTCCTGTGCTTACCCCTACGTTCCCGATTATTCGGCTAGGCGGTAAAGGGAGCACCTCTGTGATTGTTACTGCCGGATCAGCCGGATGTGTACCTCAGACTGGGTGAAGCCAAAAGCTAGCGTTCTTAAGGGAATATTCGGTCGGTGACCTAAAAGATGATCTTTTCACTTATTTATTTATGCGCCCCAGATGCTTTTTCCCGCGTCTTTTTCGCAGAATGGGCATGCACTTTAGGGCATGCCTCCCAGGGAAAGGAACCCCTAACGGAACTATTCTCCCTGGAAGATGTTTCTTACTAACCATGTAATATAACATAACTAGTCGGGCACTTGTCTGTTCATGCACTAATGACCCCTACGCCTGGTCTCCATGCATTCCCCGGTTCTTATATAATCGCATGGGAATTCGGACACACTCCGGACTGTCAGGTCTCGAGGCTGAAGCGAAAAGGTCGGCCATGACAAACGATCTACAATCCGGCTAGAAGGCATTATAAATGTCAATTAAATTACATAGTCATTCTGACTGATTGTATTCCTCTTCAATACCATCTAACAGGCTGTCTAATTTACAGTCCTGCTGGGAATACTTTGCGGCCAATTCTACTTGGCCGTATACTAAGCTTACAGGGATCTCCTTTCCATCGGGCCCCACAGGACCGACCTCGGCCATGTGGTTGGGGTCAGCCTTTGTGTACCGCATGGCCCAGGCCTCCCTAGCGCCTTGACGGCAGGCCGATATCTTCCACAATCGGAAGCGCCGCCGTGCTCCCTTTAGCTTCTCCGCAAGCTCTCCAAGACCTTCGGGCATGGAGATGGATGGCCACAAAGCCTGGGCGACGCCTTGCATCGCCTGCCGAACTCGCTCGAGCAGTTGCGAGAGCTCGGGAAGAAGGTCACCCGTAGAACCGAGCATCTCCTCTGCAGGACGACCTGTTAGCACACCTATAGACATCACTCTGTTAGCCGACTTCCCCGCCGAACTTTTTTTCAAAGGTTCGTTCAAGCACTTACTAAATATGCCGCGCCAAAGCCGCTGATTCTCCTTAACGGAGTCTGACAGCTGGGCACGAACATATTTCAGGTCGATGCCCAGCTTGGTGTTGGCATCTTGGAGATCGTTCTTCTCCCGCCTCACCTTTGTCAGCACCTTCTCACCAGCCTTCAGCTGGCATAGGAGGTGTTGCCTTTCCGGATTCAATCCGGCGCCATCTGCAATTTCATTTGTCAGATTCGCATCCATGTCGTGCTTCGCAAAATACTTATCTTTTGAAGAGTATATTACCAGAGGGGGTCTCCTTGGGCTCCCCTGCCGCGGCTAGTGCGGCCTCAAGTTGGGCTTTGCACTCTTCCAGCTCCTTGGACAGTAGGGAATTCTTTTTTGTAAGAACCTGCATAACAAATGATCCTTAAATCAGTTATTCTAACTGTTTCAAGTCTCGGGAGCTACTGGTATATATATATAATTACCAAAATTTTCTTACCCGTATGTCTTTTACATATTGCTTCGTGGCTCTGGCTAGACCATTTTGAGCGGCATGGAGGTACGCATCTCCCGAATTGAAGGCATCTAATGCCTCTTGGGAGAAACAAGCGTCGCGAAGAATTGTCCGGCGACGCCTGTGGTTCATGGCACTCTCCACCTCAGAATGGGTGGCAGACAACCTGTCCACATCCTCCGTCGGAGGGGCGTCCGATGCGCGCCTTGTGTTCGCCTCCGCCTCCGGACCAGGCTTTGGAGCCTGGCTGGTGGAGGCGCGATTGGCAGCCTCTCCGGGTATAGTCCGGCGAGGTCTCTTTGTCCTGAAGAGAGCACGAGTGTTAATATGCCTTGCAGGTATAACACATGGGATAAGGGGGCGCGCCATACCTTCGCGCTGACGCCTCGGTCCGGACTGCACCTCTTTTCTGCCCACGGGGCCCTGCGGCCCCTCGTTGGCTTGTCGCCGCAGGTTCGGCCTCCCGTCTCAAAAACCTCCCCTGCAAAGCTCGGTTGTAATCAGGAAACTGAAAACACGAGAGGGCGGACCCCTATTCGGGGTACTGGGACTTCGATCTCAGTTACCTGGGAGGCTGGGATTAGCCCTGGGTAATCGGCCGTAATGGCCACCAAGGCGTTGTCCTTGCTCAATTGATGGAACACTCCATCAATCAGCCCCACAGATAAATCCGGATCCTCTTGAGAGGCCGGGTCGAGGGACCGTCCTGGTTCCTCGGGTTGTGGAGGAGGGCTGTTTATTTCTTTAACAGCCTGGCGCAATTCCTGCATTGAAGTCGTTAGACTGAATATTTAACAATGGGAATATAAAACGGATGGGCAAGTAAATGTGACCACTTACCCAGCTTGGGGGATTGTACATAGAAAATCCACCCTGTGGGTCAACGCAGAGAAATTCCTCCTCTTCTCCCTTGTACAAAGCAGACAAGGTCTTTCTTAGAGCCGCAGCCAAATCCGGCCCCTTACGGCCGTAGCGGGTGGTGTCGTCCTCCCCGTTGAAGTCCCACATGGGGTGGCCTCTATACTGTAGCGGCTGCACCCCTCGCATGATGCATGCGGCCATGACCCCGTTCATGGTCAGTCCGGAATGAGCTAATAATCTTATCCGGCCCATCAGGTAACGAACGTCCTCGTCACTTTCCCTCTGAGGGCTCCGTGGACGCCAACTTAGGCGCTTCTTTAGTGGAGCACTGTCGAACTCAGGGAGGCCGATCCGGACAGGATCCAATAGCTGGACGTCCTCTATGTAAAACCATTCCGAAGGCCAGTCCTCGGACGCCTTCTTCGGGGTTCCGGATAGATATCCGGTCCCGGCGATGCGCCAGACTTCGGCTCCGCCCACTTGATATATTGACTCCTTCTGAGAACGGGGCACAAGGCAGAATAGCTCTTTCCACAGCCCGAAATGAGCCTCAACACCCAAGAACAGCTCGCAGAGGGCTACGAAGCCCGCGATATGCAATACGGAGGCAGGCGTAAGATTGTGTAGCTGGAGGCCATAGAGCTCCAGGATCCCCCAGAGAAACAGATGGATTGGAAATCCGAGCCCTCTTATTAAATAAGGGACAAGGCATACCCGCTCTCCTTTGGAGGGATTAGGGGCACTCTCCGCTTGCTCTCCGCCATTATAGATGGCAAGACCGGCTCAAACCGGGACCATATAGGCCGGGGGGAGAAATCCTTTGGTCTGGAGCCTCACTAGCTCGCTATGCGGGATAGAGCATCTCTCCCAATATCCAGGTTGAGGGCTGGAAGGGCGAAAGGAGGAGTTGCGACGGCTGGCCATGGTGGAATGGACCTTTGTCAGATGCGCTCTGATGAACACTCATGAAGGGAAGAAGGTGTGGTTTGGATCTAAATCCTCGTCCCCTTAAATGGGCGGCTCATTTACGCGGCTAGGGGTGTGGATGTAGAAACACTCAGACTTTTCATATTCGTTTGACACGTGGGAGACGACCATTATTGGGCGTAGAAGCCAAGGAGCACAACATTCACAAGAAACCGGACTTTATTCAACAGGTACACGAAATTTGGAGGAGAACCCGCCTTGCAATGCCGAAGACAATCTGCGCGCCGGACTCATCGTCATTGAAGCCTGGTTCGGGGGCTACTGAGGGAGTCCTGGATTAGGGGGTGTCCGGATGGCCGGACTATTGAAGGAAATATGCCCTAGAGGTAATAATAAAGTTATTATTTA